>NC_090058.1:7037967-7050467 GCF_038355195.1 Osmerus mordax | reverse complement strand
TAGGGGGTGGGGAGGCAGCGGCAGGAGATTGGTGAGGGGGTGGGGGATGAGGGAGGGGGAGATGGGGGGACTGGCGGGGGGGGGGGGGGGGGGTGATGCAGAGGGGGATGGGTGAGGCTAGGAGAGGGAGTGATGGATAACACTCAGGATCACAGCTGAGACGTATCAGAATCCTTGTCCCCGTGCCCCATATCCTTACCCTCGGGCAACAGCTTGCATCACACAGCGATTAGAATCCAAACAGACACACAATACACACAGGCTTGAACACATCGTATTCTCCAGCATGGCAGGGCGGATGGATGAAGGGATGGATGGATGAACAGAGGGATGGAGATGATTCTGGAACCTCTCTCTGGCCACCACAGACGAACGGCCAAATGTTTGGGAATATGGAGCCGCAGAGACAAAAGCCTTTCATTTTTTCAACAATAACTCCTGTATTGACTGCACAGGCTCTCTGTCTTTGTTCTATTTCTCCTCCCCCGCCCCCTGCCTCTCTTCCCCTCGCCATCTTTCACTCTCCCTTCTTTTCATCTAATCTCTTATCTCCTCCCTCCCTCTGTCTTTCTCTCCCCTGCCTCCGTCTCTCTCTCTCTCTTTCTCTAAGTCTCGCTCTCTGTTTATCTCACTCTCTCATGTTCTCTTGCCCGCCCGCCCCCCCCGCCCCGCCCCAACCCCACTCCACTCCCCTCACCCTCCCCCCCCCTCCCCTCACTGAAAGGATTTACGCTTCCACAATTATTGGGTAATCTCCACTGTCATCACTCTCAGCATCTGTTCTGTCACAATGCTAAGGGCTTCTGGCTGCGGCTGGCCGCTGGTTATTGTATGTGCTCCCAGCCGGAGGGGCGCTCCCCACACTGTCCCCTAGCCCCAGCTCTGCGCTAGCTGCATTAGCCACATCAAATGTGTTTTCTATCGGAGAGAATGGGCTGGCTGATCTGTTTGTGCTGGCGGGGAGGTAGCACTGCAGGGGAGGCAGAGTCTGAGTCATACTGCTGGAGCCTCGGGGAGGTCAAGAGGTCGTCCTCGCTTTATAGAAGGCCTTGATGGAAAAGTCACAGGCATTCACAGTGAAGCAATTCCATTCGTAATGTTTTGTTATTGGTGGTCGGTAGTGCAAACTAGCAAACCTGAAATGAGGTATTAGCACAGCCAGGCACACTTATAGACACACGCACAGGCGCAAGCATACACCGTCACACAAACACACACAAACACACCCACATCCACACACCCACACACATACAGTGAATTGAACTTGAACCAAGCAGTTAAAACCACATAGCAGTCAGGGTAACCTTTACTGAATGCTGAGATAAACAGTCAAAGATTTCCATCTGATTACCTCCTCTACTTTCCATTGTGTGTGTTGGGCCCCTCTATTGCCTGTGGTATTTTCCCCTCGTAGTGCAAATTGAAACCACTGGTATTCAAATAAGGACAAACAGGCTTGTTCACTGGGAGCGTGTCTCTCGTCACCTGCAACACTCTGGATGCTTCTGATAGTCGTGTCTTGATCCAGCATCCAGCACTCCTCTGTTGCTGTGAGTTTCTTATGATAACATTCAGCGGACCCCGGAAATATTCCAGCCTGCTCTGATATTCACAACCACTGAGGTAACTCAACTCTGGATTCCAGAGAGAAGCGGTCAGTATCAAAAAAAGCCCTCATCTGTGCTATACTCATTCATTCACTCACGCTGGCCCAGCCCAGTCAGTTTGGTGCCATTCCATCCTGGGCCCCAGTGAGATGGACATGATGACACAGGCCCCAGACAGGGTGATTGAGATGGATGACCTGTTTTTGGTGGCCATTTTGTGCCGGTCTGTGGTTACTGTGTGTGACCCTGCGAAGGGCCACTGTACTGGCTGGCATCGCCACCAATTATGATTGAAGACAGAGGGACCGTGGCGGCAAATGTGGATTAATGAAGCTCAAATGAAATTAATAGCCCTGGTTTACCCAACTCAGTCACCACACAATGACAATATGTTGAGGGGACAGGAAGTCTCAGCGGTTGTCGTGGTTTCAAGGTGACAGACAGGGATCCGAAAAAGTTGGATATAAAAGCCATAATGACTCTTATCTGCCTGTGGCAGGTTTATAAAATATAATAATTGTTTTATCAGATAGAGAATGTCACAACAAAAACCACCTTCTGCTCTGACAGTTGACTGGGTGAGCGAGAACAAGGGAACAGTTGCTAGAGGCTGGAACAACTAGTTTCCTGCTTTGATTACACCACCTGGATGTCATTCAGGGTTTCTAGCTGCCTACAGTGTGTCATATTACACACACATACACACACACACCAACACGCACACACACACACACACACCTGTGCAGTGGCTCATCCGATTAACATTTCTTATGTGCAGCTCTGCAGAGTTCCGTGTGCAGGGTGGAGAGCAGTCCTTGATGTGGTTGGTGACCCAGAGGTAAATCTTTACCTCAGCCAGGTTAGTTATCACCTCGGCCTGAGGGAGAGGTCTGCTGCCCTGGCCCCGGAGCTGGACGACAACATGACCTACACTCCTATTAGACCTCACATTCTCAGTCAGCACAGGAAACGACTTATTGAAAAAAGTTTCCTCTGTTTCCCAACTGACGAAATTGAATGCTACATTGTCAAATGCGTGATTTAATCAAGACAGATAACATAACGTTTGTTTCAGGTGTTATGTTTGATGATGAAGACACATGGTAGATAAGAAGAAGGCCTGAGGCCTTGAGAGGTGACAGGATCTGACAGCATTCACACAACGCAGATCTAACTAGTTGTTGTTGGAAGTGGTGGTGTGCCAAAACATATATTCTTTTCTGAGATGCGTGTTTAAGAAAATCGTATGTTTTTGCACCCAGCAACGTGTATGTTGAAAATAAATACAGAGTATTATTGCTCACAATTGAGACCAGGTATTGAAGCGGACTTCTCACAGTTGGGGCAGGGGTGTAGCCTGGGGTAAAACACACACCCCTGAGGTACTTTGAGACAGTCCATCCAGAGGACAAGACCCTCCGTGGAGGGAAGCACACTATTTGAGCATCAACTGCTCCCAGTGAGTCAGAACTCTTGTTTTCTCTCTGGATCCAGTTGAACCGGCTCCTTTGAATGGCACCAGCCCTGAACCAACAGAGCTGGAGGTGCGCTGTGCTAATCCCTGCATCCATAGACCCAGCCTCTAGCTGATGATGGATGTGTCCTCTGGACTGGGCTTGTCCCGCTGGGCTTGTCCCCCTGGACCTGGCGGGGCTAAGTGGAGCTGGGGCGGGGAAAGAAAAAAGAATAGCGAGGGTGGGCAGAGGGAGAATGGGGTATTGGAGAAAAAGAGAGGATGAGGGAGAGAGAGAAAGAGTGGAGAGAGAAGGAGAGAATGAGAGAGGGTGAGGGAGAGAGAGAAAGAGTGGGTATGAGAGAGAGGGAGAGAATGAGAAAGGGCGAGGGAGAGAGAGAAAGACTGGAGAGAGAAGGAGAGAATGAGAGAGGGTAAGGGAGAGAGGCAGATAGACAGGTGGATTATGAAGTGATGGGACTGAACTCACAGGTGCCACCCCCCCCCCCCCCTTACCCCAGTCCCCACTCCTCTCTCCTCTCTCCCGCAGGCAGCCGGTGACAGAGTGCTGTGACAGATCTGAGCCCCTGCTGTATTGTCAGGTGTGTGTTACAGTAAGCCTGCTCCATTGTCCCAGCGCTGGTTCACCTCTGTTGACTTGAAGGGTTGGGTGTCAGAAAGTCACAGCTCTCCACATCCCATTAATGTAGGGTACTTTTCACTGACTCTCTGCCCCAGACCCAGAGGAACCTGTCTCAAACACCTTCTGTAAGAAATAGAATGTTTGGATTTTAAGTCACTTCTGCAATAAACTCTCCTCTTTGGCCAAAGCGACAATAGGTAACATCATAAAATAGATTCAAAAATGAGAAACAGCTCCCCCAGTTCTCGTCTGAACTTCTGCGGTTTCCTCCAGCTCGAGTTTGACAGTGGTTTCACAAAATAAGCCAATGGGAAAATCCCGCCTCGCTGAAGGTGATTGGCTGTAATAGGATTGTTGGAACATCATAGGCTGGAAAGTATCGCGATGCTCCAAAAAATTGGAAATTGACATTCCACTGGCACTGAGCTGTCCGTGTTGCTAAACAATTCTCTGAGGGCCTCATTAGCCACAATGTTTATAGAGGCGGACTTTTCTTTTTTAACAGAAAAAATTTGAATCTATTCTACCTTTAACTGAACTTTTTGAACTAATTAAAAAAATTTTGACGTTTTGAACGAGTGTGGTTAGCAGCACTGGTGACCTTTTTTCTCAGCCAGTCAGCCTCCTTGCACCTGTCTCTCTTTAGCTTCTGTACTCGCTCTTCCTCTCTCTGTTTTCATAATCTTTAGTCTGTACTGAGGAGTGGAGCTCACATCTGCTCCTGCCTTGTTTCCGTTTGGGAAGGATCTGTGCTCTCATCCATCGTACACCCACTAATCAAAGATGACTCCTACTTGGAAACAGGCCTCTCTCTAGTCAAGAGACACACACAGACACAGACACACACACACACACACACATACCCTCACACCTGTGTCATCTGAGCTTCCTGACCTGCAGTGCATTCCTCTCCTCTCTACTCCTCGTTTTCTGTTGTTCTTTTGTCGTTGGTTTGTCGTTCCTGCAACTTGATTCCTGCACCACTAGAACGCTGTGTGGCAGGAGGAGACCAAGAACTGGATCCAGCTATCAAGAGACGGGCCCGGACACGGATGGGTGTCACCGTTACAACCCCCCCCCACCCTCACCCCCCCCTACCCTCACCCCCCCCCCACCCTCACCCCCCCCCCCCCCCTCGACCCCTCACCCCCCCCCCCCTCACCCCCGCCAGGTGAGAGAAACACACGCCAGACAGGGGAGGAGGGAAGGAGATTGTGTGTGATTTTGGAGTGTGTATGTGTGCATGGTATGTGTTTATGTAAAGTACGTGTGTGTGTGTCTATGTCTGTGAGGGTTTCAGTGTGTGTGTGTGTGTGTGTGTGTGTGCGTTTGGGGTGGAGGGTGACATCACCGGCCCAGGTGTTGTAGATTGTGTTCTCTTAGAGCGGGAGGGAACGCGGGAGGAAGGAGGGAGGGAAGGAGAGCAATTAGAATATCTGACAGAACCAGGTGGACCTGTTTCAGGCCTCGTTATGTAGCTAGTCTCTGACCTGAATGAGCAGGTGGGGGTAGAGCGGGGGGGGGGTGGTTACAGTTTATGTTACTTTAAGTGACTTTATAGGATAAAAAATCTAACATGAAATGTTAAAAAACTAAATACAATGGTTTAGTTGAAACCAAAAGAGACCACTTATTGAATAAACTGTTGAGGACTACACTTCTATATTTCCTGCAGTTTGTGTCCAAAAACTTTCAGAAAAGTTTCAATGACAAAAACCCACAGATCTAGCACAAACTCAACACATTTACATACCCCTGTACATGTACATACAAACAACCGGTCCAAAACTAACTTTAAATGTTCCTGTCCTACACACTGTCTCTGCAGCACTAAACGGTTCCCACTGCTCTCCTTCCAACAAAGCTTGTAGCTGCATTGCTTTCGGGCTCTGATGAAACAACTTTTTGTTTTGCAATTAGAAGATGTAAATCAGCCAGGTGCTGCTGGCGTCTTTCTGGGTGTGTGTTTGTTTTACCTGCGGCCGCTCAGATCCTCCCCCTCTGACTGCAACACAGAAACACGGGCCCAGAGAGCTGCTGTCACATGCTCAACCATCAGATGACACACACATGGTACATCTTATCTTGCATGCCCACACAATAACACTCACCCCCACACACACAAACAATCTCACCCACACACACACCTGCATGGCAAAGTCACCCGTACATCTACCCTTTCCCACCCTATTGTTTATACATTAGAGAAATTAACTGGAGTTGATAAGAATTATTCGTCCATATGTTGATTACAATGTTTTCATTCAAATGTCAGTATGTTGAAGTGTAACATATTGAAAAGCAAATGTCATCTGTTCCCTTCAGCTTGCCACCCTTTTCAACCCTCGTTTCAAGTTGACACTTAACTCTCCTCTTTCTGGCAATGGCTGTGTTGACTTTGCCAGTTGACTCCCCTTCACACAGCAAAGCTAACACTAGCTACACCTCACCGTCTGTGCAGTGTATAGACAGCACCAAACCATTTTCTCATTCAAACTTTTAAACATATGTCGCTCAAGAGCAACTTTGTTTTAGCCTTTTCCTCCTTCCTTCCAAAATCCAGCAGGATGCTTCTGTCCCCACGAAAACCCAACTTGCTGTTGAGAGCAGCTTGAACGGCTAATTCACCTCGAACGGAAGCAGACTATGTCGCTGAAAAACATGCTTCATTTCAACATTTGGAAAGAAGAAACTTTTGAAATAGAATCGGGCATCCTGTTGTCTGCAGGCGATTTCACATTTGAATGCGTGTTTGTGTGTGTGTGTGTGTGTGTGTGCCATGTATTACAGCGTGTGTGTGTGTTTGTTCTTATGTTCCACTGGCAAGAGCCTTATTCGTCCAGCTGTTGGAATGCATAAAGCCTGGGCTTGTTGTTAAGTCTGGGGCTTAAAACCCACAGGCAGAGAGAAAGCTGGGTGAATAACAGCATTAATTCTGTGATCTGAGCCACCACTCAGGCACGCGTTTAAAAGTGCTTAAAACTAGCAGCTGGTGTCAACAAGGTAATAAAAGCGGGCACAGGGGAGTGCTCTGCCAGCTTAATGCTGGGGAGCAGGACACCTCTGTTGGTTTAAACAGTAGCAAGCCTGGTAGGCGGAACACACACTGGCAGAATGGCTGCTATGTTACCCATGCCAGTCCACAGCCCCGCAGAGCAAAAGAGAGAGGGAGAGTGAGAGGGCAGGGAGGGAGGGAGGGAGGGAGGGAGAAAGAAGGAGAGAGCTGTTGCGTTGTTTATGTACTCATTGAGACAAAAAATGAAATGCCCCTCTATCTCCCAGAGTATCAGGATACCGTGTAAACTGTGGAGTGACAGAGTGGGATGACATCAGAGGTGAGGGGAGGACTGGGGCAGGCTGAGCCAGGTGAGGTGTGTGTGTGTGTGTGGGAGGAGGGGGGGAGAGACCATGCCAGGGGTTTGATGCCCTGAAGAGGAGCTGCCACTGAGATGGGCCAGAACAAGCTGAGTGGTACAGTAGGCCGCTGGGACACAGGAGGCTGCGCTACTTTCGAGTCTGTCTCTCTTTCTCTCTCTCTCTCTCTCTCTCTCTCTCTCTCTCTCTCTCTCTCTCTCTCTCTCTCTCTCTCTCCCTTTCTCCTTACCCTCTCCCCTCTTGCAGGAACATGACCATCAGCAAGGTTGAGATTCTCATTAAAAAGCCAAGGCTTTATTGGACTTAAGCCACAATGTGCATTATGATATTCCCCCTCTCCACCCACCATTAGCTTGTCCTTCATGTTGTGGCAGGCAGAAACTTGGTAATGGACCTTCACTTCAGTCCTCTTTTTTCTAAATACACACACACAAACGCACAACCTTGTCTAGAATCTCACTTTACACAGTGGATGGTGACTATGACACAGGGCTGTCAGAGAGTGACTGAGTGTTGAGGAGTGGAGCAGAGTGTCTCCAAGGTTAATGGGTGTCGAGACACTGAGAGATCTAACCACCATATGGGTGGGCTCATCTGACTGGCTGTTGAAGGTTACACTCAGCCAGGATGCAAGAAGCTCTGTGACTTCATCACTTCCACCCATGTCCACATGGATGAAACACAGCCACTAACCAATGCACCCGAATCAATGTCTGTACCCTGAAATCCTCCTTTTTTCAATGAGTGAGTATTGCATTTGTTCTTTCTCTCGTTCTCTCTTTTTCCCCTTTTTTCTTTCGACAATGCCGAGCGCTGTCGGTGCCTCACACGGTGCCATCTGCTACCAGGCTGGCTGGGAGACACGCTGAAATATGTACAGTGTAATTAATTCAACCAAATTGTTTTAGAATAGATTAATACCATAATGGCAGCACATGAAAGGTTGTTTCAAGTACACCTCTCAACTAATCTCATAAAAGTAGACTTAGCAGTTAATGTTTAGTGCACTCATCTCTCCTCTCATAGAACAAGTACACCTAGGGAGAGAGAGGGAGACAGAGAGAGAGAGAGAGAGAGAGAGAGAGAGAGAGAGAGAGAGAGAGAGAGAGAGAGAGAGAGAGAGAGAGAGAGAGAGAGAGAGAGAGAGAGAGAGAGAGAGAGAGAGAGAGAGAGAGAGAGAGAGAGAGAGAGAGAGAGAGAGGGAATCCTATATTTGACTTTGGGGAAGTCAGTATGTTCTTTTTTGTCAGTGTTATCAAGTGTCTGACAGGTGTGATGACCTTTAGAGTAAACAAGCTAACATTGCGTAGCTGCACAGGTGTTCAGACCGGTTAACCCATCAGTCCATGCAGGATCTCATACTTGAAGTGAATAAAGAACATTGCTGCCATTGACCATATGTAAATAAACAGCTCAGCTCGACAGTGGGTTGATTTGACTAAACAAGTTGACTAGAAAAACACTTCATGAGTAGACCATTGATAAGGTTCTTGGCCACCTCATTCCACACGTATACCATAAACAAATCACACATATAGCCTACCTATATGATTCTCTGATCTAAACTGTAGATCTATAGGGAAAGGTAAGTACCCTGTCAGGAGCATCAAAGCTTTTGTTCATCACACTCCCCCCTCGAGAGATATGGAAGAACAGATTTAACAGAAGGCAAGGTGTTTATAACTCAAGTTCTCTAAGACCACACTGGCTTCAGTGCTAAACCTGTTACTTAGAACTAACTTGTAAAAAAAAAAAAAAAAAAAGAAAGAATACAAAGCATGTGTGCACATGCAAACGCACACACACAGGCATGCACAGACACACAGGCACACGCACGGACACATGCAGAAGCATGCACACACCCATACATGTAGTAGCATCTACACACACACACACACACACACACACACACACACACACACACACACACACACACACACACACACACACACACACACACACACACACACAGAGCGCCGGGTGCATTTTTAAGAGGAAGAATATGATAATGAACCTGGCTTGATAGAGTAATTAACTGGGCTAAATGAAAATCCCACGAGGTTCCAGGATGGTTAGCAGATGTTCTTTGAAATCCATTAAAGACGAAACGTTGTGTGAGGGCGAGGGGAGGATGAGGGGAGGATGAGGGGAGTATGGTGAAAGGGAGGGAAGGAGAGAGGGAGGAGTGAAGGGTACAGCAGGTACAGCTGTGTGCTGGTGGTGGCCGTCCAGACGACCCAGAGTGTGGGGGGCAGACAAGGCCATGGCAGGCCTCTCTCAGCAGGCCCCAGTCTCTCGGTATCATCAGCTCACATGGTTTGTGTGGCCCTCAGAAGAAATGACAAGTAGGAGTACTGAGTAGGAGATCTGCAATAAACAGATCCCTTGTTTCAATCGCAAAACATACTGCTAGGATCTGGCCCAAATTCTAACTAACTCGGAGCACAACCACTTCCCTCCATGAGGGGAAACTGCCTCAGCTGTCTGATTGACTTACTAACTTACTGACTAGCTGACTGACTGGCTGATTGGCTGACTGACTTACTGACTGACCTTCTGATGATCTGATTAACTGTCTGTCTGACTGGTTGGTTGACTCTTGGTTCATTAGACAGCTACAATGACACAACCAGAGGTGAGGTACCAAAACAAACATGCACACACACACTCTCACCATCACACACTCCAGTCACACACTCCCTACTCACACACATTCACACACTTCCAGTGACATACTTCCAGTCACATACTGAGTTCAGCCATCTGCTTCTCTGTCTGAACTTTGGAACAGAGACACCAGGCTGTCAAGGGTTCTTCCTATTCTGACTCTCTCTCTCTCTCTCTCTCTCTCTCTCTCTCTCTCTCTCTCTCTCTCTCTCTCTCTGTCTCTCTCTCGCTCTCTGTTTCTCTCTCTCCCTCTCTCTCTCCCTCTCTCTCTCTCTCTCTCTCTCTCTCTCTCTCTCTCTCTCTCTCTCTCTCTCTCTCGCTCTCTGTTTCTCTCTCTCTCTCGCTCTCTGTTTCTCTCTCTCTCTCCCTCCCTCTCTCTCTCTCTCTCTCTCTCTCTCTCTCTCTCTCTCTCTCTGACACATACACGCTCTGGACTCAATCCCCATTGTTTTGGGAAATTATTAGATTTTTCCATTCGGCGTTCAAAAATTTGACTGTTGAGTGGACAGATTTCGATTCCGCAGTGTTGAGCATTCTTCCTGTAGCAGAGCACTGAAATATTTGTCTAAAATCATAACCTGAGAGTCAGATGGCTGAGCGGTGAGGGAATCGGGCTAGTAAACCGAAGGTTGCCAGTTTGATTCCCGGTCATGCCAACTGACGTTGTGTCCTTGGGCAAGGCACTTAACCCTACTTGCCTCGGGGGAATGTCCCTGTACTTACTGTAAGTCGCTCTGGATAAGAGCGTCTGCTAAATGACTAAATGTAAATGTAAATGTAAACCTGACCTGGACAGATGTGGTCAAAGGTGTGTGGGAGTGTATCTGCCTGTCTGTCTGTGTGAACACCTGCATGTGTGTGCGTGTGTTTTCGGATAAACTTGTGGGCAGTCCATGTAGGCTGTAGGTGTGAGGCTGAGACAGCTGCAGGAAGTGAAATCAGGATTTCCTGTTCCCTCTCCGCCCACTCACTGCTGCTGCCGGCCATGTGGCTCTGGTGGACCTGCTGCATGGATAATGCTCTCTGGACACACACAGATGAGCACTCATACACACGCACACACACACAGGCACACACACACACACACACACACACGCCGGTACACAGGCATAGACAAACACACACACGCACACACATCCAGAAAGACATCTCAGACCGTAACAACACTGCGTAGAAACTGTCCAGAAACACCCAAGCCAAACACCGCACTGTAAACGAGCACTCCTCAGAAACACTTTAAACAGTGGACGCACACAGCACACCTACAAAAACAATACAAAATACATAAACCTGCTTACTCTGCACACACTCTGGCAAATACACACACACACAAACACACACACCCCTTTTAATGCAAACCTGCACAAGTCTGACGTGTCTAATATGTTCCAGATAACTAGTTTTCTGGACACTGCCAAGTAATCTGTTTACAGTACCAAAGAGGAATGTACAGTACGTGCACCCAATATCCTAACATGTAACATGAAGGGGCAACTAACATTTAATCCAACAACATTAGCTAGACTTCTGTCTTCTGTTTCCAGATAAGGGCATCTTGAAGCATAATGAAATATCACTCTGTCCAGTAAATGCCCTGCACTTCACAAGACGCAAAATATGCCGACCCTCTTCCATGTGTCTGTCTGTAACACATCAGGCGAATACCAGAAGTGAATGACTTACAGTTGTGGTCATATCTACCATAAACAGTTTGATGCTGTTAACGTCACTGTGAATGAAATACTGCCGCTACGGTTATGTGAACATGCCATCTCATGCCACAGGTCTGTCGGCCTTCCTCTGCTCTCCGATAACAACATGATATATAGCAGCTCTGTGTGTGTTCCTGATGCCATCTCCTGGACCTCCTGACAGGGAGAGAAGGTCTTCACCCCTGGTTCTGTTTAGATGCACAGCAACAGGAACATGTTGGTTCTGGCTTTGTCGGTGTTCCAGTCTTCAGCTTGCTCAGAACCACAGAGTTGGGGCTTGGTGGGCGGTTGGTGAGTGTTTGCCAAGCGGTTACTGAGTGGTGAGTCCAGGTCCAGATTCTGAATCTCTCTTTGTGATTTATGAGTCCAACAGCCACAGCAGCCTTGTGTTTCCCCAGACGACCACACTGCTGAACAGTGTATGTGTGTGCATGTGTGTGTCTGTGTGTGTGTGTGTGCGTGGCGTCGCATGAGTGTGTGTGTATGTGGTGTCACACGCAGTATGTGTGTGTGGTGTGGAGAAGGCTTGGTCGACATCCTATGGTTAGGATGGTTTCTTGACCACACGCTGTGACTTCCTCTACAGCTCAAACTCACAGCATCTGTGTTTATGTACGCTGAGTTCAAAGGCCTGCCAATAATACTGTCCATGTATTCATCAACAGATACAGACTTTACTTGCAGTAGTAGAAATTCTAGTCATAGAAAAATATTTCCATTGAGTTATTGTTGTTTTTGTAGTCATTTGTGCTGGCATAGGTGGCTAATTTTGTGTTGTCTACAGCACCAACTCCACAATGTGAAATCTCGTAGATTGCAATCATTACCCATCTTGGCCTTTCCAATTACCACCACTGTAACATATTTGTCTGTGAGTGACCACCTTCTGCTACCATGGTAACCCCCATGCCAGCCCCAGTAGTGTCACCATGGGAGCAGTTCTCAGTGGGTGCTGCTTCTGGCTAAACATACATGAATCCTCGCCTTCAGATACACACACACACACACACACACACACACACAAGCACACAAACACACACGTA
>NC_090058.1:6987967-7032967 GCF_038355195.1 Osmerus mordax | reverse complement strand
AATAAGGGGCTGGCTGAGCTCACAGCTCTGCCTCCAGTCTTTACTAGGGGAAAAGGCTTTCTGAGGTGAGTTTTGCAGCAACTAGCATCCATAAGTATTTCCAGTAAAGTTTTGTTTTCTGGTGGTGAAATATGTATATTTTTTACCTATTTTTCTGAATGTATTTATTTTTTCTCATGAAGACATGCCTGCAGCTTACTGTAACATCCACCCGCTTTGAGGCACAAACAGGACCCCAGGGAGCTATGAGTCAGCCCAACCAGGTGGCCATAGTTGAGATCTGGAGGAAGAAGGGCTGCAACCTCCTCATCCTCTTCTTCCTCGGCTCATTCTGCCATACACCCTCTTGTTCTCTTAATCATTCAAGCACAGCATGAAATATTCATACCATTCTAATACATATTCTGCCACATTTTTACACCTGCCATGGGGGTTTTATAATGAGTATATCAGGTACTGTGGACTATAATATATTTTGGCACCATAGCGTGCGCACACACACTACACACACTCACAGACACACACACACACACGCACACACACACACACACACACACACACACACACACACACACACACACACACACACACACACACACATGCATGCAGACTGAAATGAGGGTTTCTTGGTGTCTTCAAGTCTATCCAGGAGTGGGGGAGGACAGGCAAAGATAATTTCTTGGTCGCCAAGGCACCACTGAGAAAAGACTGAGGAAAGATAGAAATTAGGAAAGGTTGAAAGATTGAGTGGTCATGAACCAGGGATGCAGTCATCGAAGTATAGGTTTAGAGAGATAAATAATTGGAGAGAAGGAGAACTAGAGAGTCAAAGAGGTGGGCAGGAGGAGCAGTAGAGAGACGAAGAGATGGAGAGGTAGTGAAGTAGCAAGCAGCAGAGGAGAAGAGGACTAGAGGCAGTGATAAAGAGCGTGGGATGAGAAGAGAGGTAGAAAGATGGAGTGTGATGATGAAGTAGATCGCAGAAGAGATAGAGAGAAAGTGGCCTGCCCTGAAGGATGAGTGTACCTTGATACTGGTTGGGTACCATCAAGGTGGAAGGGATTGGACAATACAATGTTTAACTGATATTCCTGACCAA
Source organism: Osmerus mordax (assembly GCF_038355195.1). Classification (NCBI taxonomy): domain Eukaryota; kingdom Metazoa; phylum Chordata; class Actinopteri; order Osmeriformes; family Osmeridae; genus Osmerus; species Osmerus mordax. Next base: position 7,031,868 of record NC_090058.1, on the reverse strand, counting down.
TGAGGTGTGAGTACAACGGAATATTATTGAAAGGGAGAAAGGTTACCTTTATAATATGATACAGAGAATCTCTCTAAATGTCTTTCTAAAATCAAAATGGTTCCAGATACAACTTGTTGGGCAAATGTGTTACTGATGATTTCATACAGTGACTTCTTTTGTTTTGTCAAGCAATGGTATGGTTGAATGACAATATAAAAGGATGTTGGCTTCAACAACCAAGCTTGGCTTACTGAATCTGTCCATACGCTGTCTCTCCGTCTATATGGTAATTAACCTCTGCATCAGCCTTCCATGCAAACAGGAAGTGACACGTGAATGTGAGCTCAGTGAAACATGAAGAAGTTAGGTGATGAGATGGGCGATGGCTGAGACTGGCAGCTTACCTCAGACTTGCAAGGCTCTGCCATACCTGTCAATTCTCATATCTACTCAGGTTCACACAACTCTCATTTGCTAGTTTGGCTGTGGAAGGAGGTTGGCATGATGACAGAATAAAAAATGAAGCCACATAAGGCTGTATTTCTCTCTGTGAAACTGGGTAGCTCAGAAGCTGCCTTAAACTTTCCTGACAGAAATTTGGGGACAAATGTCCTTCTGGTTGTACACCACATTCCAGCAAATAATATGCACATGCTTTTGGACACAAGGTCAGCATTGACAATGGGAACACAAGTTCCTAAGTTTCAACGCGGTAAATTCTACAAAACAATTGTTTGCATGTGACCATCTACGAAATTCACCTGAAAACTAACCCTAACCTCAATTAAACACTAACCCTTGGCCTAAGCTATTTTAACCTATAGTCTATAATTTGTCATTTTGAAAAGCTTCAGTTGTTTAATGCCTATGGCAGTCAGTTGCCATAGTAAACAAAGAAACACAGATAATGATTATACGAAGCACAGTCTTGGCTGTTAATCTATCAGTTAGCTAGCCTGACAGCACTGGAACACCAATGTGCTATGGTAACATTATGGCCGTTTTAGGCTAGGGGGTGAATTAACATATGACACTTATGACTCTTATTTCCTTGACAGCTATGACGGTGTTGGATAGAACCATTCAGGATATGTGGCAGACTGGCCAGCTGATCCTCGTTCCTCTCGAAAAGGGAGTTGCCTGTGTTGTTGTTGTTCCTTCAAGTTGGCCACGCTGATGGTGCACACCAGTGCCCATGTGCTCCTGGCAGTGCCCATGCCTCTGTGCTGGGTGAATGGCTTCAGGGCGCAGGGTCAGCCTGGACTGGGCACTGGGCATGGGGTAGCGAGTGCCCAGCTCCAGGGCGCGGTTGGTGAGCTGGAGGCAGTGTGCTGATAGACAAAGGGGAAGGTCCGGGCCAAAAGCAGGCCAAGTACCAGCAATCAGTGCTGCTCCCGCATGAGAGGACCTGGCACCAGCGCCACCATTCAGCTGCTCTCTCTCCCTCCTCTCCCTCGCCATATCTCTGTCTTCCCCCCACCCTCCACTCTCTCAGCGGGGAGCACAACAGAGATGAAGCTGTGGAAATCGTCCATCCTCTGTCCAGGAAGCAACTGAATTTTAAGGAATAGTTCCTGTTTGTGGTCAGGTGAAACCCAGGCTTCCTTCACAACCTAGTTTCTGACAACGGTTTTCACAGAAACTCCAGCTGGGTCGACGGCAGTGTGATGACACCCAGTTCCTGTCCTCTTTCAGTGGCTGTGGTTCTTTAGAACGCTGAGAATGGGGATATTTCTTCGAGGTCACATGGCAGATAGCACAGAGTCTGTTTCCTCACTGGGGGGATTCCCACCACACTGACATGACAATACTTTCCTGGAAGTCAGCTGTTGCTGGTTTATTTAGTTTTCTTGTTTTTATTGAGTGAAATACAGTTAGAGGGAAGTGAATCATTCATGTCGGATTATCACTGAAAAATCTTTCTTTCTTTTCAACCTGCCTAATAACGTGACGTGCTAGGGATTGAGGTTTCGATGCTTTCTCTTCTGTAACTGTGAAACCGTGAACAATATCTGAGTGTACTTTGAGGCTGTGTTTTCAGTAGGTTGTCTTATCTTGTCAAGACAATCTATTTTTACTCACGCTCTCTCAGCGTGGTTGCACGGTAACCAATAGAACCCTCAGATCATCAATGAAGCCCGTTCTCCTGGAATGTTAAATTAACTATGTGAAGGCATCTGCTCTTTGAGCTGAAAGACTTTTGTTGCGCGCTGAAAACAATGAATAATTCTCTTTGCGCCTCGCATGTGGGTGTAGAAAAGGGGCGAGGGAGAGAGGACGAGAGTATTATCTGAGTTTCAGATCAAACGCCAGGCAGGTTCTAACGAACACAGAGAATAGCGAGAGGGTGGGAGCAGAGAGGATCATGGGAATGTTTGTTTGTGTTGGTGAAACAGGGAGCATGTGTGACATCAGGCCCCTTACCAGGCAGAGGGGAGGTGTGTGTGTGACCATTGAACCTTGGAGGTTAGAGTGTGTGTGTGTTTGCGCGGGGGAGAGATGGAATAAGAGGAAGGGACATGTATGTGTGTGTGTGTATGTTACTCCGAGTGTGTTTGTGTGTGAGGGGACAATGAGTTTGCCCTGCCCTGCTTCTGAGATCTACCCTTCTTCCTCTGAGAAGACATCTGCGTGTGTGATACAACCTGCTCCACACTGCCTGAGCTGGGAACCCCACAAGCTGCAGTGCACCATGGGTAGATTCCTCAGCGCGGCGGTGCAGATGCTGCAGGGCCGGATTTGTCATTGTTGCCAGCCACAAGGGCGTGGGGGAGGGAAGGATGCAAATGACAGGGTCCTCTTGAGAAGCTGTAACTCCTCCGAACAGTCTGCTCTTCAGAGTCAGTGTGGGAGGAGGGGAGTTCGCAGGCTCACTTGAAGGCAGGTTCAGGCTGCAGTCCCTCAAACTCCTCATGCCTTAACCTCACCTAGTGTGTTTGTACCTCTCAACTGAGCTCCCCTCACGCCCAACACCACATCCTGACATCCTGTTTGCTGTCGCTCGCCACAACGTTTGTACAGGTCAGCCTGACTTTTACCCTCAACTTTCCTCTACCAACCCAACCAAAGCCCCTCCCTCTCTCTCTCTCTCCCTCTCTCCCTCTCTCCCTCCTTCTGCTCTCCTGCCCACATGTTCTCACTCATTCTAATCCCATCTGTGTTACAGGGACCCCATCCTCCAACACACCCTCCACCACCGTGGGCCATGCACCTACGTGAGAGAGGGAAGAATCGAAGAAAGAAGAGAGGCGTGTTAGAGAGATGCAGCCCACCCCTGGGTGATGCATCTGAGCCTGTCTGTTTCAAAACTGATCCTGATTGAGGAGGTGGTCTCCCGCAGTGCATTGTGGGTTCACTGGGACATTCTAGAGTGCTACTTGGAACAGAGAGGGCTATTACCGCCACAGTGCCTGCTAACACAGTTTCTCTCTCTCTCTCTTTCTCTCTGCTAACACAGTCAGTATATGAAAGAATGATGCAGTGCTTGTGTTTACTGTGATCTGGTTTGGAGGCAATTCAATAAAGAAGATGAAGCAGCATCCACACTACACAGGGTAAGCACCGGTGGTACAGTACTCATAGACAGAGAGAGAGAGAGAGAGAGAGAGAGAGAGAGAGAGAGAGAGAGAGAGAGAGAGAGAGAGAGAGAGAGAGAGAGATGTAAAGACAGAGCGTGTGTGAGAGAAAGAGAGACAGAGAGAGGGATAAAGAATGAGTGAGAGAGAGCGACTGAGAGAGATGTGTAGATAGAGGGAGAAAAAGATATAACCTGTACATGGAATGCATGCGTGTGAGAGAGAGACCGAGAAAGACAGAGATGGAGAAAGAGAGAGCGATAAAGAATGAGTAATAAAGGGAAAGAGGGAGAGATCAGCACTGGAAGGGAGGTGGTTGCTGTCATTTATTCTCCTCAAAATGTAGCTTCTCTCTGACGTTTAGTGATGATCCAACACAGCAGCTGGGAACAATAAAAACGTAACGTTGCTCAATGATGGGCCTGCCTCACAGCCAAGGATAAAAGCAATAATAGACATCATCTCTCCACAACCCCCATTCCAGTTACCTCACTCCGGGAAAGACTAATGAGATTCATCACAGAACCAGCCTAGCCACACTCTGGTGACTGTCTGGTAGAGCACTGATTGGCTGAGTATGGGTCTGGCATGATTTGACCTTGCTCTCTGAGGACAGAGAGAGAGAGAGAGAGAGAGAGAGAGAGAGAGAGAGAGAGAGAGAGAGAGAGAGAGAGAGAGAGAGAGAGAGAGAAAGAAGACGAGGGAGAGAAAGAGCGAGAGATGGAGAGAGAAAAAGAATAACACTTAAATACTTAGAAGTATCTGGAAGTTTGAGGTCACATTAGACAAGCCACAACATTTCACCATAAGCAGCTGTAAAAGACAACGCAGAGAGAGAAAAGGTAGAAGAGAAAAGAAAAGGGACAGGGAGTGAAAGCTGGTGAAAAAGACCCCAATAAAATATCAAGTCGCAAAGCCTCCCACAGATTCAATGAGACATGCAAATGTCATACTGTTTTTGACCTTTCTCTACTTGCATGACAAGAGTTCTGCCTGTGAGTATGTATGTGTACATTTGTGTGTGTGTGTGTTTGCGTGTGTGTGTGTGAAAGCAAAAACAGTGCGAGCTACAACCATTTGAATATTAATGATTGATTAGGTCTGTCGTGCCTGTGAATAAATTTCATGTTCACATTTGTTATCTGAAGGGCATTAATATCCCTCCCTCCCTCCCCTCCCCTCCCCTCCCCTCCCCTCCCCTCCCCTCCCCTCCCCTCCCCTCCCCTCCCCTCCCCTCCCCTCCCCTCCCCTCTCCTCCCCTGTCCTCTCCTACCCTGTCCTCTCCTCTCCTCCCCTGTCCTCTCCTCTTCTTTCCTCTTCTTTCCTCTCCTTTTCCCTGCCGATGTGTCTTCTGCCTAATAAATGCCAAAGTATTCAGAACGGGGCTCTGTGGGATGTGAGGTCAGACATGACAAATCTCTCATCTTCACACTCAGGAGAGAGTGGACGAGGTCCATTTATCTGGCATATTATCTGGCACCTGGTATGACCATCTAACATACGCGTAAAAAGTGCCTCTATATCAGTGTTGGCAGGGGAGATGGAGGTGGCAGAAGCCCACTCTACTGATGTGGGGTTGGCATTGAGCTGTTAGATTTGTTTATGTCTGCTGAAACATAATGCCAAGTGGATTGGAGTTACAATATCCATTTTTAAAAGCGAAAAAAAACAAAACCCTCAATGACTTCTCAAAGAAATGAGGCATACGGAGCAGACGGAGAAACAAGGGAAAACACTTTAACATCCTCTAGTGCTCTCTTCCTGTCTGGCTGACTGGGGAGGAGCGAAGGGGGGCGGGGGTGGGGGGGGGGAGGGTGGGGGGGTTCAGAGCAATACGAGAAACGCTATTAAAGAAGAAGAAAAAACATCCACCAGAGAAACCTTTGGAGAAAGTTTTCTTTGCTTGTGCCAGAAGCAAGACACCAGATGAGCGGGTGAAAGTGTTCCGCTGTGTCTCTTCAGCTTGTCTTTTGTATCTCTGAGGGGCCTTAAGAGACAGGCACCAAAACACGGCTTGTCCCTTTTTCGTCTCTCTTTCGCCGGCCTAGGCTTTTTCTGCAGTTATTTTTCCCACCACGTTTGCTCTATTTCTATCAATCTCTCTTTTTTTCTTCTTCTTTGTCTTTCCCTCGCTCTCTCTCTTTTTTTTATCTCTCTCCCTATCTCTCTCTCTCACTCGCTCAAGCCTTCGTGTTCATATTTCCCCTTGCCCACACACTTCCCTGTCCCAAAACGGCGGAAAACAGAGTGTTTCTGTGACGGAGTCGTCGCAGAAATATACAAGGCGGCTCTCCGTAGGAACGGTTTCATTTTCATGAGTCACGAGAGTGAGTTGGCATTCTGCGACAACAATGTGCAAGAGGGTGGGAGGTTAGGGGAAGTTGTGATCAGCAGCCCTGCGTGTCATTAAATCCTCTTCCATATCTGCAGGGTGTGAGAGTTAATATGCAAAGATGAATCATAAAAGTTATAACTGACAAGCTTTCTGAAAAGGCCTGTGTTGAACGGACCGAGAAAGCCAGATAGATATGCCATTCAAAGTTATCACCGGTGACATTTGCATTCTGTTGGTTAAATGTCACTATAATAATTTCCATGTGTTATTGAGTGAGGCATGGAAAGTTACAGTTTAACTTTTGTCAAATCTGATTTATGCACAAACTTCTGATGTTACATATCAAGGTAGAGGCCTTAGAGACTAGCAGCCACTCTGATCTGCTGCCGAATTCATCAATCTATGTCACACTGATGATAATCGCAACCATGAAAACCTACCCTGACGATCCCCTCAGTCCCTCTGTCTCTTCCTCGTTCTCCCTCTTCTCTCACTTCTCTTTCTCCCTTGCTCTTCTTTCTTTTCTTTCCTGCTCCCCCTCCCTCCCTCCCTCCCTCCCTCCCTCCCTCCCTCCCTCCCTCCCTCCCTCCCTCCCTCCCTCCCTCCCTCCCTCCCTCCCTCCCTCCCTCCCTCCCCTCCCTCCCTCCCTCCCTCCCTCCCTCCCTCCCTCCCCTTCTCTCTCTCTCTCTCTCTCTGTCTCTCTCTCTCCTTTAATCCTTCCTCTTGTTCTCTCACTCACTCTGCAGATTTCTCTTTCTTTCGCTCTTTCCCTCCCTCACTGGCCCTACATCTTACTCTTCCCCTCTCTCTCTCTCTCTCTCTCTCTCTCTCTCTCTCTCTCTCTCTCTCTCTCTCTCTCTCTCTCTCTCTCTCTCCCCATAACAGCATTTCCACACTCTGGCTGTGCAGTCGCAGGTTTCCAAACAAACTTGCTGAAACATGTTGCCTTTGCGTCCGTCCCCCCAGGACCCCCTACTGCGCGCCAAAGCTGCCGTCCACAATGAAAGCAGGTGGCTCCTCGTTCCCAGTATGAAGCGGGCAGAGAGCGTGGGCGTCATGCAGGCAACAGCAATCCAAAATTCCCAGCTGACCTCCAAAACCTTGGCTGGGGTAGCCAAACTTTCTCCAACGTGTCTGATTCTGTGTTTGATAGGCTCTCGTCTCTTTCACTTCTGTTCAACTTCTTCAACTCGCTCTCTTTGTCTTTTTCTTTCATTTTCTCCTGATTTGTCTGCCCCCCTCTCACTATCTCTCCCGTTCTTTCTGTCTGTGTCGTCCTCTCTCTGCCAGCCCCTCCTTGTTTCTCCCCTCTCTTGGCTTTCCTCAGCGTGTACTTGGTATTCCTTGTGGTCAGAAGCAGCGCTGGTATCAAGCCCCAGGCGCATGCACATAACTGATCAGGAGGGGGTTCACTGATGAGCCTGGCCATCCTTTCAACTGATGTTCATCTGATGTGTGTGTGTTTGTGTGTGTCTATGCGTGTTTGAGTGTATTTGTGAGTGACAACAGGTGCAGATCAGCTCTCAGGCTGTGCTATGCCAACACAGGTGATTTCCACCCACTGAAGCTCACACACACACACACAAATGCATGTGTACACAAACACATCTTTTTGTCACAATGACAATAGGACAGAAGGAAAGAAATACTTTTTCCTTTTGTCTTTGTGACAGTTTGATAATCTAGAAAGTGTCTCTGTTTCCAATGCCAACGGTGTACTGCTTAGATTGATAAATCATAGCTAGTGAGATAACTGCGGTGTGGAGAGATGAGACACACAGACACACACACGCACACACACCCACTCGCAGTAACACCTGTCACATACAGCCTTCAGTCAAACGTCTCATCCGGACCCAGTGGAACATGTTTGCTCTCACTGGAAACATCCTGTTTGTCTTGCTGAGCAGTAAGAAGGCCTCCAGCATCAACAGACTTCATCAGAACAGTACCTGTCTGGGACTCCCTCTCGGCCTCTTGACAACGCAAACAGAAGCAGCCATCACTATGAAGCGTCCTCATCTTTGTTTGTGTGCCACCAGCGTTCTGACGCCAGCCATCCCATCTCCTCGCCTTGGCACCCTCTCTCCTCCCGTACACGCACAAGGAACCGAACCGGGAGGAGAGACGGAAACAACATTTTCCTCGGAAGGAGACAATTTTCGCTGTTGTGTCCGAGTCCAAAAATAACAAAGAACAAAGAGATAAATGAGGGAGTTTTGAACACAGACTAGCGGGTTTTGGCAGCCCAGGCGGGGGTGTGAGGCGACAGGAGGGAAGCATGGAGGGATAGAGGGATGGAGGGAGGGGAGAGGAGCGAAAGAGTGCCCGTCCACACATCTGTCCACACAGCACGGGGTTCCAGAGACAGCCACAGACGCGCACGGGCTTAACCTTCTCTTCCCCCACCACCTGTTCATTAGCATTGGCCCCCCCATCGAGACCACAGCCATTTTACACTCCTCCTCTAGCTCGTTCTATTGCTCCCTTGTTTTCTCTTTCCCTCCCCTCTCTCCCTTGTTCTCTTTCTGTCATTGTGACTGGCTTGCTCGTTCCTGGGCATCTCTTCTGCTTTCGTTTTACTCACTTTCTCTTTAATTCCCCCCCCCTCTCCCTCTCTCTTTACGGTCTATTGATGGTTAACCTGCAGTATAGATACATCCTCATTGTCTATTCAACAGTAATCTACCTGATTATGTCTATGTCTAACCAGGCTGGCCAGCTCATCATTTCTAAGGAGCCAAATCTGTTGGAGGGAAGAAAAAAGGAGGTTGATGAATTGTCTGGTGATCCCCCCCCCCCCCCCCCCCCCCCCCCGCCCTATTTTACCCCACTATGGGGGTAATTTGAGCGTTTCATCCCTCTTGGCCCATTTCAGTCTTACAGATTCATCAAGAAAAGCTAAAAACTGTTTTTATCTAATAGAAGTATGCCAGAGAATGTCCTTGGAAAGCAATCATGCAAATAAAAAGAATTAGCTACACTGGGGTCTGAAACTCCCCAAAATTCAAACATGCCACATTCAGTTTTAAGATCATCTCTACAAAACTGCTAATTTACAGAATTTTATTTAAACTCAACTTGACCATTTGTGCAGCTGAGGTGTAGCCTGTTCTATTTAACAGTCAATTATTTTATTTTTTTAACTAGAGTGAAACAAATGAGGAGCGGGTGAGATGATTTGTCTCTCCGCTCTGCCGTCATTTTCACGGCAAGCAGGGCAGAGCTGCAGGGGCGGCTTGTTGACTGGCGTTCTGCTCTCTCGGGCTCCGCAGCACCCCACAACATTCTTTTAGACTCTTTAATTGCTTTTCCACGGTGCCCAGATGATGATAAGGATGACTCGGTGACAACATCTCAATTTCTCCCCCCACTGAACGCCTCTCCCACACCCTCCCCTTTTCGCCCTCGTTTCAATCATCCACTGGCTCTCTCTCTCTCTCTCTCTCTCTCTCTCTCTCTCTCTCTCTCTCTCTGTCTCTCTCTCTCCCTCTCTCTCTCCCTCTCTTTCTCTCTCTCTCTTTCTCCCTCTCTCTTTCTCTCTCTCTCTCTGTCCTCTGCCCCTCCCCCTGTCTCTCTCACGCTCTCTCTCTTTCTCAACGCCACTCACCGGTTACTCATATTAAATTTCATTTCCTATAAGCGGGTCGATTTCCGTATCTGATGGCTTCTCAGTTGGTTATCCATGCATGCTCCTATCACACACAAAGCTCCTCCTCCCAGATAGCACCGAGAGGCAGACACACAGGCCTGGACTTCCATACCTAATGCAAAGCTACTGCTGGCTCCATAAACAGCTCAATACCCAGGTAATGCTGCTAAATCTAGCTTCTTTAGTCACAGGTGAATAAGCACCACTAAAGCTCATATACGTGATCTGAATTATATCAATTCCTGATCTGGATCTGATGATATTAAATTTAAATGGGAAACCATACTGCTAAACAGTGTTTTGCCTGAACTATATTGACAGTTCATTTGACCCTATAAAGACAGACAGAACTGGCCTGGGTTCAGTCCCACTTTGTCTCTCAGCCCACTGAGCCCAGTCCACACCTGTTCTGGGATCAGAGGTTGATGTTACACCAGGACACTCTGATAACAGTGTCTGGAACCACAGGAGACATCAGAAGTGTAACCTGAGAATAACTTCAAGCACATGTTGTAAATGCACTGTGAAAGATATCCTAGGCCTTACGTCACTAGGATTGGAAAGAGGGAGAGAGAGATAGAGAGAATGAGAGTGAGACAGAGACAGAGAGAGATTTTCTTGAGCTCTCCAACTAATGAAATCCTTTCCGGGAGGTTCCCAGCCTTTTCTTTTAACTCTTCTGCCTCTTCAGACTTGAGATTGGGTTGTTGGGGATGTTGTGTCAACATCCCCAGGTGGACACTGCAATATTAGAAAGAAAGTCAGAGAGCTACAGAAAAGGGGATATTATACACTTGCTCTTTATTGCTACCTGAAAGCTTAAAGAGAACATTTCCTTCTATCCAGAAAATGTTTTTTTTCTGTTGAAAAATTATATCTGAACTAGTGTATGTAAGCTAATGGTGAGTTAGAGGCCTTGCTTCTGCAATCTACTTAACAGTAAATAAACAAGTCATATAGCAATTACAGCTCTGTGAACACATAACAGTAAACATGTGAAGCTTTCAAATTCTGAACATCTTAGATAAGCTAGTTATTTGACATGGTTCCCATTGTTAAAAGTGTTCAAAGGTCTCTTTCACAAACACCCAGGTCCATAAAACTCAACAGCTCGTTAATCTGCACGATACAATACTCACGCTGTAAAGCTACTGGTGTGAGGTTTGTTCAAAGATTTTCAGGATTGATTATCATATTTTTTCTTCATCTTCTCCTCATCATGTTTTCTCCCTTTCCTGTAGTATCTTCTTTGAAGTAGTTAACCAGATGAATGGTTAACTGGATCTCTCATGGTTGGGTTGACTAGGGCCAATGAGCAACCTTTTTTATGAGCAACTTGTTTGAAGTAGGCTGGTTCCCATCATGGTGTTTATGTGTTAGGGCAGGTTATGAGATTGAACCTGAGCAATGATCATTAGGCACCCTTATGGGGTAACAGCCTGAATAGTATCACCAGTGGACTGTTTACCAAGCAAAATTTAATGTAACCTAGTGCAAGAAGGGAAATAACCAAGAGCTAAACCTGCCAAAAGTCAAAACATCAGAAGTCTTATTAATCCAAGATTTGATCCGAAGACTCATTTAAACCCTCCCTAGACATTCTTGTGACATCCAAGAGGTTCAGCCGTGAGGATTTCACCTTAAGGGGGTTGACAACGTTCCTGATCGCCTTCATGGCAGGATCCCTCTCTCTCTCCGCTCTGTAGAGACAGCGGTTCAGAGGGCAGTGGGCTGTCTGCTGTAAACCCGGCGGCAAACGCCTTTCATATCTTCACTTCATGTAACTGCAAATCTTATCTGCGGTGTTTGTCTTCTCCATATTACTCCACGGTTATCTTGGAGACGAGGGCAGGCGGAGGGAACAATCGATGCGAGCAGCGAAACAGAGATGAAAGGAATGCGTTCTCTTGCGCTGAGAGCCTTCTCCTCAGAGATGGGAGGACAGGAGGCAGGAGGAGAGAGGAGATCAATAAGGTGTGTTCACGTTATTATTAACTGAACGTTCCACGTCGATAGCTTGTTGGAACTTGGGGTCTCTGCAGAATCAATATGTGGTCTTTTTAGAAAATGGGTTCTGTTAGGAAATATAGAGAGCCCTTGCAGGCATTGCTAGTGAAGAGATTATCTTATTTGGCTTCCTTTCTGTCATAATCCATTGAGCTGGTTGCCACATAGTCAGTGTAGTGCTGCATTGTGTCTTTTGTTGTATATTCATCTTTTACTCTTTGAGGACAGTTTGGTGGAATGGATTTGTTGTTTTGTTATGTTGTGTTCACCTTGTTCCCCATCCTTTCTTTCTCTGTTTGGATTAATTGAATTTCCCCTGACAGCCTCACTGTGGCATCTCTATTACAACACACACAGACAAACACAACCCTTCATTAATTAGCTGCTTCGTTGTCTTTTAATTATACATGTGTCTTATTAGGCTGCCCACACAGTCATGTGACCCACACAGTCATGTGGCCCACCCATACACACACTCTCCTGATCTACCACGGATGGAAGCATACACACACAGACACACACAGACACGCACACACATACACCTTTCCCAGGAATCAACACTCATGGGGGACCTTTAAACTTCCACCTGCACATTATGACTGTAATAAAGCTGTTATCAGCCCATGAAAGAGATGGCAAACAGGTGACTGTGGGTTCTGATATGTCAGCAGCACAAATTAACCACCTCCCTCTCCCCTGCATGTAGACTTCCTTGCTCCCTCTGTCACCCCCACCCCCAGCCCCCAACCCCCCCATTTCTGCCTCCATCCCTCCTTCCTTCACTTGCTACCCTGCTATGAGAACTGGGAAACGTCAGCCGGTGGATTTTTACAGCTCTCCAAAATCGTTATTGGCAATTAGCGTTCGTCAGGGACGACGGCAGCTGCTTGTAATTACAGGTAGCCCCTCATTACTTCCCCGTGTTGAGGAAGAGAGAGGAAGAGAAAGGGAGCGAGAGAGAGACATTTAGAGAGAGGGGGAGGCAGAGACTGAGGAAGAGAGAACATGAGCCTGAGCCAGTGTTTATATTTATTTATATATTTCTCTACCTGGGATGTTGAGCCACAGACAAGCACTGTGGTAGAACCATCACAGGTGCAGGGACAGTGGAGAAGAGGAGGACAATTCACTGTAAACACACAACATTACTCATACAGCCATACAGGTATGGGTGGTACAGTAGTACTGTGTATGAAATATGTGTGTGTTTACCGAGATCTGCTTGTTTCTGCCTGTGCCCCCACATTACTAAAAAGGCCACTATAAATGTGCTCAAATGTTTTTACTCCCTCCAGTGATCAGACCTCAGCTCATGTCTGGATGTGTGTGTGTGTGATGTGTTGCTGTGTGGGTATGAATGTGTGTGTGACTGTGTGTGTTTGTGTGTCTGTGAGGTTGATTTGACCTGACATCCTTGCAAACACATCACTGTTAAACTGACCTCCCATGTCTCCCCATGACGTGGGGAGGTGTGGGGGTGGGTGTAGAGAGGGGGAGGAGTGTGTGTGTGTGTGTGTGTGTGGGGGGGGGGGGTTGGAGTGTGCGTGTGTATGTGTGTGTGTGTGGGGGGGGTGACCTTTTCATACAGGCCACACCTCACCTCAGCGACCCCCATCCAACATCACTCAGACAGCCATCCCAGGCATTCCTGACTAATCACCTCACCAAAGCCTTGCTTTGGCACTGCCCATGCTGGTATGGGCGTCACTGTTCATCTCAAGGTAATGCAGCTCATTAAAATCAAACATAGACCTGTATTACTGATAGCTAACTTCAGATGTTTCCATCAAAGGATCTCCTCCTCAGATTTATTGAGCATGTTCAACAGTATTATTGGTAACAATGTTTCTGGGATATGTTATTGTTTTATGAGGGGCGTTTGGCTATACCCTGGCCAGCGTTGGCAACCTTTCCAATTGAACCCTTATTTTATGAGGGTTCTATGAAATATGAAATATGGATTTTTTTTCTTTTTTCTTGTGGCTTCATACCAGAAAACTGTCGTCTCTGCTGAGCTCTGGAGCATGCTGGGTAAGATTGACGTTAATTTGAAAGACTCCCACCCTCACATAGCCAGAATAACCCAACCTTGACATAATGGCAGGGAGAGGTGTGTGCCATTTGATAACTATAAAAGGAGATCTTTCTGAGGCTATGAGGTAAACACATACTTCAGGACGGACTCTTATGAATACCTAATTAATTCCATGTGAATGCATTATATGCCTGAGCAGTTGGGGGTTTGAACAACCCACAGAGCTGCTCGTAGCCTTGGGCAACCGTCGAGCCAATTAACCCAGGGCACCAAACTGTGGAGCGAGTCCACCAGGCCCTAATGTGGACCATGCCTCCACTGAGCCCAGGGACCTGAGTGCCAAGCCTTAGAGGAGGAGGAGCAGGAGGACAAGGAGGTGAAGGAGGGGGGTGAGAAAGAGGTGGTGGATGTGGAGGGCAAGGAGGGGAGGAAAGAGAGGAAATTGAGGGTTGATGATGAGGAGGTGGAGGAAAGAGAGGCGGAGTAAAAGGAGGTAAAAGAAGAATGTGGGGCATAAGGAGGGAAGGGAGGAAAGAGGGATGAGGATGCAAGGCCTTCGGTCGGGCCTGTGTGAGTGTTCTGCTCTCCAGACAGAGTTCAGCTCTGATTACATGCAAGACCTCCGTGTTGGTGCACACAGAGGGACACGCTTCTAGGAGCTAACACGATCCTCTTAACCTCATGACAGTTTCATATGGCTTACTGTTCTTAGAGGACAATAGCAGCTTTGGTCGGCTCTGTCTTTGTTTTCCAACAAAGAGGCTTCTGCGTCCGCCTGTCATTCATGTATATGTTTCACATAAATGTTTTTTAACCATCCCTTGATAGGAAATTATAAATAATTAGGTTTTTAATTATGGCGCATACACAGAAAGCATATAGCCCACTCATGTAATTTATAAGAGTATACCACTTGTCTTTCATGCAGGAACTGTCGTATCAACTATCATTACACTGGGCATCCCCTCAGGATAAAGACTGAAGCTCTGAGGCTTTGGCCATTGCATCGGTCCTGATATTCCTCCAAACAAAGTATCTATTGAATACCCAACCTTCTGGCAGGGAAATAGTTTGCATTTGCGACAACTCTCGTTTCAACTGTAGCTCTTCCAACGCAAATACAAAGGACAACTGTCACACTGAAACGGGAGGCAAAATGACGAAGATACTTTTTATTCATCCTCTCAGGCTGCTCCCTTGTTTTATTTCTTGCCATGAAAAGTTGGAACTGAATGAGAAACGGCGCTTTAGAGTAAGAGATCAAGTGTATAACGATTTAACAGATGGAATTGTGACTAAATGAGCAGCCGATGCATGGATATGATTAATTCACTGAGATGTGAATTGTTGAATTTCTATTTTTCTTCTTTTGTATATTTTAATGGTGTAGTCTGCCATTGTTCATTTCATATAAAAAGTGATTTTATTCATTGTTTTGTTCACAAAAAATATAGCATGTAAACAAGGAAAAACGATTTGTTTAACGCTTAGAAAATTAATAATTGGAAGAAGATCGTAAGTACCATTGAATTGTATAATAACCAATAATCTTAAACAATTTGCAAATTAATCAATCACAATTACAATGTGATAGCATTATCCTAACATTTGTGTCACACAAGTGTCTCAGCCAATGAGATTTAGCCACCTGTAAGACTTTCCAGACATTGGCATGAACTTTCATGTTAGCTTGAGCTTCTTCCTGGTCTGGAGCTGTAAGGTGAGGTGTCCTCCTTGCTCCTGGTACTGCAGTGCTGCATTTTATAATGTCGAGTCAGATTTCATTTACTAGCTCTTTCATCTGTTTTACCTCAGTGAGGCAAAGTATGTGCTCCCACTGTGTGTGTTTTCTCAGTGTGTGTGCGTGTACGTGTGTGTGTGTGCAGCTCCCTACCCTGAGCTATTATGTGGAGACAGCAGGTATAATATCTGCAAACCTTTGCTGCTGCGTGAGATAAGTAATGGTCTGGAGATGTTACCTTTATCTGTGGTCGCACTCCTGCAGCTGCGGCTGTGTGTTCTCCTCCTCCCCTCTCACACACACACACACGCTGAGGTGTACAGGTGGGTCACAGTGTGTGTGTGTGTGCGTGTGTGTATGCATGATTCACCCCTCCTTATGTATTTGCTACACACAAAAGTGGTTATGAAAAACCAGATAGGGGCCAGTCTGACACATTAATTTCCGTGGCGACGGCGACGGCGGCGGGGAAGCGAAGGTAGGGTTTAAGCTGCTTTACCACCGCCAATCCCCCCCGAACGACAACACCGGGAGGGACAGGAGCCTGGGCCACTGAGGGCATCCCATCATGCACCGGGAGAGAAGAGATGGAGAGGACAGTAAAGGATAAGAGAGGAGGGGGTGTGATGAAGGGGAGGAGGAGGAGGAGTGTGAACTGGCTGGGAGGGGGGAGAGGGAGAGAAATAGAGTGACATAGAGATGGAGGATAGAGAACAAAGATGAAGGGAAAGGAGAAACATGGTTAGAGAGAGAGAGAGAGAGAGAGAGAGAGAGAGAGAGAGAGAGAGAGAGAGAGAGAGAGAGAGAGAGAGAGAGAGAGAGAGAGAGAGAGAGAGAGAGATAGCCCCGGCTCCGTGGGAGGTAAAGCCCAATCATTTATAAAAGGTAAATGCTGTCAGGACGCAGGGCGTTTAAAGGCTCTGCGCTGCAGGTGTGATTTATGATCTCACTGCAGGGTGATAAATCACACAGCCTTTGTTTCCAGAGGAAAACCCCACACTCTACCGCTCTCCCAGCCACTCCTGCTTCCTCCTCCTCTGCTCCTCTTTCCTGCTCCTCCTCTCTTGCCTCCTCTACTCCTCCTCAGCTCCCAGCTCCTTCTCTCCATCCCTCTGCCTTCACATTCCTCCATTGATCCTCTGCATGTTCTCTCTTCACCGACCCTTGCCTGACTTCTGTTCTACAGACACACGGCTACAGAAGGCAGAGGGAGGGTGCGCAGCCGGAAGAGGGAGATGGATGGATGGAGAAGGAGGTGAGACAGTGAGGGAGAGAGGAGAGGAGGCGACTGAGAACGTAGTTTGTCAACAGAGCAGTAGTGTTGTGTCTGGAAGGAGCGTGTCGCGTGCGCGGTGGAATCACTGATCTGAAGAACGCCCACACACACCCACATTTAAGCCAGATTGATCGTTTCGCATTCTCAGGATAGTTTCTCATGCTCCACGCTGGCCCGTCTTTCAGAGTCAGTCTCTTTTCAACATAGAGATCGCCTGGCATTTGAGTCAGAACAATCACTCAGACAGTAGACACAGTCCTGGCTTTAACACTGCTGGGTGGCTATCAGAGTATCATTCCTAGCCTGAACCTCAGGCCTGTTGGGGCCCAGAGCTGGGCCTGCAGAGCATACATAGCCTGCATTGACATGGGGACCCTGGGTGGGAGGGAGTGTTCCGTAGCGAGGTCACTCCCTCCTTGTCATAAATGTGACATCACATTGTCAGCATTCTCTGATGGCCATGGTCAAAGACTTCTGTTCTCTCTGAAACATGCACATCTGGTGGTGCGGTGTAAGAAAAGCATTTCTTTCTAAAGATTGCTGACGTACAAGAGCAGGGTCAAGGGTCAAACACTGTGCATTCACTGTCCCCAGCGTCAGGGGTCAAGGCGAGGCCTCTTGGTGGGATGCTGCATGTGACACACACACTGGAACACACACACACACACATAAAGACCTTTGTTCTGTTACATTGCTTCCCCTCAACAAGATCAACTGAGAGTGGATGTCAATGGTTTGACCCGTGCTGACTGCATTAATATATCCACTTTATACTAATGTTGTACAGATGTCCAGCTAAACGTGTCAGAGTGTAGGTTTGATTCAACATCATTGTTTCTGTAAAACTGAGATGGCGTGGGTGGCCATGAAGTCCATTTTACAATGTATACTGTGTGTTCTGACCCCATAATGAATCCTCAGAGCACAGTCCTGCCTCAGAAATGTGGAGAGATCAGCAGTTTATGCATTGAACGCATCGTTCCAGTGATGCAAAAAAGGCACAGAGTTATCAACTGAGAAATACATGCAAGGTGACTCAATAAATCATGATGATTTTATTTATCTTTTAATGTCTTGCTCTCCGCTTAGTCACTGACTGATGCTTCACAACACAGCACAAGAGCACATCCCATGGACTAGCCAATCACCGTTCACACCTTACATGATCACTTATTCTACCAAACCATTCCCTCTCTGACTTGAATCTGATTCAACATAAACCAATTGTATTTCTGAGAGTGGTTTCATTGCACTCCACTCAATACATAATGCAAGCATAAATCACCTAGCACAGGATGGTTGTACTCTGCAGTGTGTTTTTCGCGTGGTCGTGTTTGTGTGGTGTGCATGTGGTCATGTGGTGTGCGTGGTCGTGTTGTGTGAGATGTGTGTGTGTGTGTGTGTGTGGAGAAGAAGATAGAGCTGTGACAGGTAACACAGCCTGACCTGAATAGCTACTGCTATTCTGATTTCCCAGAAGAGCTCCTCTCTGGACTGCACCCGTGTTTGATATTCCAGAGGGAGGCCATTAATGCACAGCCTGAACACCCCATCCATATGTATGCTGTTCAAACCTGCCTGACAGGCTGCTCTCATTGGCTCTCCGTCCACTGGAATACAAACGTACGAACACACACATACACCTACAGTAACACCACACGCACATTATACACACACACACGCACACAGACACGCAAACACACACCTACAGTAACACCACACGCACATTATACACACACACGCACACAGACACGCAAACACACACACACACACCTACAGTAACACCACACGCACATTGTACACACACACGCACACAGACACGCAAACACACACACACACACCTACAGTAACACCACACGCACATTATACACACACACGCACACAGACACGCAAACACACACACACACACCTACAGTAACACCACACGCACATTGTACACACACACGCACACAGACACGCAAACACACACACACACACCTACAGTAACACCACACGCACATTATACACACACACGCACACAGACACGCAAACACACACACACACACACCTACAGTAACACCACACGCACATTATACACACACACGCACACAGACACGCAAACACACACACACACATACCTACAGTAACACCACACGCACATTATACACACACACGCACACAGACACGCAAACACACACACACACACCTTGGCCCCAGACAAGCAGGACAATGTGAGGGTTTATCCAGGTGTCTGTGCTGTCCTCAGGAAGCTGGTGGAGGAGAGAGGGAGTCTGAGGTTGTGAACACAATGTCGGCCTGGTTGGGCCATAGCCATTAGTCTGAACGGTGAATTTCTGCTTCCTCTCTGCTGTCACTAGCCTGTCTGTCACCTGGGGCTGTCACCGAGCCCCGTCACCCAGCCCTGCCAATGGAAACGACAAGGAGAAGGTGTGCATGTTTTAGTAGCCATGATGCCCGTGTGTCAGCCTGTCTGCTTGGTGACCTGCATGTCAGCCGCTGTCACTCTCTCTGTCCCTCAGTGGCGGGGACACCCCCGACACGATTTGCTCTTTCAGCTCCTGGTGTCTCTCTCTTGTCTCTCGCCAGGTAGAAGTCTAACAAGTCCCTTGTTACACGTGACCACAACCTTACCCATGGGACTGGCATCACGCTAACGATAATTTGCGCTCTTGTTATTTTGTCACTAATTGGCAACTACTTCAATGGAGACTGGAGCATTTTGGTCTCTTGGAGAAACCCCTTTAAAAAGTCTTGGGGGCAGGAACAGTATGTGTCAAAGCACGCCAAATACTCCACAGTAAACTGTATATTGAATTGATTGCATTGGACGGAATGCTTGCAAACATGAGCACACGCTATAGCATGTTTACCAACTGATGATGTGCAGAGTTGAGGGGTGAGTTTCAACTGATGCTCTGCCTGGTCTGGTCTACTCCCTCCTGGCCCAGGTCTGTGTTGAACCCATTCTGGTGAATCGGCTGCTCCTTGTCTGGTGTGTTGTACAGGTCCAAGGTAAGTTCTCCTCCAGGGTGAATGGCTGCTCCTTGGTTATGTGGAGTGGGGTGAGTCTGCTGTTCTCAGCATCAGCAGAGTCTGTGGGGCCTCTCTCCTCAGGCCCGTTTCAGAGACCTTCTGGTCGCGGTCAATATTAAATATTCATACTCACGCTGATAAATATAACTGGGGGTTTGGATGTGAACCCTGCTGTCTTTCGATAACCAGCTTCCCACTGTCCTGAAGTCCCAGCCCCGCAACCGCCATCCATTGTCTTCATTTAGCTGCGGCCACGATGCTGAGCCATTTTCTGGAACAAATTGTGAGCCTAACTCATGTCACAATACATCCGTCACATTAGGCCGCCCGGTGGCGACGAGGCGAGAGCGAGGCAGGGGAGGATAGAGGCTGGAGATGGGTCAGCAACTCTCGCTTTGAATCCAAGCAGAAAATTAGATTATGACCTTTTGCTATGGGGGGTGATGTCACAGTGTTCTCTTTGAGAGAGATAAGAGAGGCCTATTCTGTTGTGGCATCCTGAAAATAAAAAATAAACATATTTCTCTTATGACAGATCTGTCCTATGGGGGAGGCGGAGAACAAACATCCATTCTGTATTTTGGATGCAAAAAATTCAGAAATGGAGTGTGCAGTATGGTTTGCAATAGTAGACTGCTCATTGACATTGGCTAGATGAACCACAATGACAGTAAGTGGTTGACAGAAGCTAAAAACATCTGACATTCAGGAGGATTTGTTTGGAATGAAACCGAATCTGGTTTTCTGTGTTTTTAGTTTTCATGGTACAAATCAAAAGAGTTTTTTGTCTATACTGAACAACAGAGGCTTCAGCTGGATCAGAGACGAGAGGGAATCAATAGATGGAGCGAGGGGCAGAAATTAATTTAAGAAAAATCTTTTGAGAGACACATACTATTGATGGAATCCATTCTTCGCTTTGTGATATTGCTTTTAAAAGCGTCACCCAGGCGTATTATTCTTCCGAAGGTTGTAAAGGAGGGAATTTGACATTTTACATTGCAACATTTTAGCAGATGGAATTTAGAAGAGCAATAGAATGCACAATTGCCCAAGGTCTACTTATGGAAGATTTCCAAAATTCTTCCATTTAGACAACACCCCTAACTTTGATAGAAAAATAAATTTATTGTTGATACATTCTTTGATAACCTTGAAAACGTTAACTACCTACTGAAAGCTTTTATAAGTTTCCCTTATTTGCCTGCAAGGACAAAGAGTGTTTTCAACCCTGATACATACAAAAAACCTCAGCTCTTGTTCAGGCATACTTTCTGAAAGCTGGTTATGGTCCAACCCAATCTCCCTGGTTCTGTCTCATTCCAAAGCTCTACCTTGGGTCTATCTGCAGTCAGAACTGGCTTTTTAGTGGCGGTGCCAGCCTACATATAGAAAGCGATCATCTTCAGTTCAAAACATAGGGATTCATCTTAGGGCTGTGGGCTGCCCCCTCCCTCCTCTATCTGTCTCCTCTGGGTCTGGGGAGACCAAATTACAGCCTCTGTGCCTCGCTGGAGGTGCAGGAAACAAATGGGTCTAGATATAATGGTTATGGCCTCGGGGCTGTATTCCTGTGAGGGAGAAAAAAGGAGATTAGAGTGAAGGTGTGAGCTCGCAGTGTGATTTTCCTGCTTTTTAATGGATAAAAGTGTTTTTTTCTTCTTTTTTTACTCCCACTTTGCTTCTGCTTTGGCCATCCATCTATTTCTGTTCCCTCCTCTTTCTGTGCCTGCCTCTCTTTCTTTCTGTTTCTCTCTTTCTCTCTTTCTCTCATTCCCTTTCTCCCCCTCCCCCTATCCCTCTGTCCTCCCTCACTTGATCCTTACACCTACGTGGTACAGATGGTTTCATTTTATACCAGATAAAACCACATTTGGTGGAACTGATTAAACAGGGGAACAACATCCCCATCTGCCATTTATTCTGGTTGGAAATTGCTTGGGCAGATGCTGACATCTTTGGAGATGATTGATTCACCTCTGTCTGGTCTGGCAGGACCAGAGGGATCCTACGTGGGCTCCAGCTGTCCAGTCACCACTGCCCTCCCCTGTGTCACTTCACCATCGCAACTGCCACCTCAGCCCCAGCCCCACCCTTAGCCCCTGCCCCAGCCTCATCCCCAGCCCCAGCCTCATCCCCAGCCCCAGCCAGCCCGCCAGCCTGCTGCAATCAGTACAGACCCTGATTGGACTTGGGAAGGTGAGAGCAGGACACTTTAATCACGGCAAGAGCCAGGACCTGATAATTCCCTCTGTGTGCTTTCACATGTCTGTGTGTGTGTTTATGTGAGTGTGTTTTTGTGTGTGTGTGTTTGTGTGTGTGTGTGTGCGTGTAAAGAATGTTACGGTTCCAGACATGGCATATGCTACAACATATCGATCAAGATTCTGGCCCGTTCACAAAAGGGTTAGAGAGATAGCCATTGTCAAAATGTACAATCTCAATTAATTATAAAACTAATTTCATCCCATTTTAGAGTTAGAATGGGATGAATTAATTAAGGATGCCTGTCTTTGTATTAATTGTTGTGTTTTTGGCACAGTAACATACAGTAGCATAATGGGTAGACCGTGGACCAGTGTCATTGAACTGCAAACACACTTGGCTGTGGCTGGTTGTACTGCAGTTGTGCAATATCCGTAGAATACCAATAAGGCCTGTATAATTATATATTCAACACAACTTCCATCCAATCAACATTTATGGTGTCCTGCCCGTAGAATTACACTGTCCTCCACTAAATTGCTTCTGCATCATCACTTGTAAACACTCAAGCATTTTAAGATGGAAACTCTTTGCAAGTACCATGAAAGCCAGTGGTGTGTGTGCTGGAGTGTGTGTGTGAGTGTACGTCTCATAAAAATTGCTGAGTTGGGCTCTTCAATGCAATCAGGCTTTGGTCGCAGCTCATATACTTGTTTGATGATAACCGAGAGATGGAGGGAGAAAGATCGAGGCTGATGGATGGAGGGTAAGAGATGGAAGGGGGCTGCTGGAGGGGAGAGAGATTGACGGAAAGAGTTGGAGGGACAGATGGAGGGTAAGAGGTGGAGAGAAGAGAGATGGAGGGAGAGAGATGGAGGACTGCCGCATGTCCAGAGAGTATAGCCATGATTCAGCCTAAGGAGGGGGTGTGAATCATGGCACTGGGGGCAGGGGAACGAGGGATGGTGGAGGAGGGGCCGGGGAGAGGGGAAGGATGGAGGAGGGAGGACAGTCCCTGGAGACTGAGATCCATCAGACGGCGTTGGTGTGCCTTCATCTCTTTGCATCGACCCCATGGCCCTCGCCACCTCCTTTCCTCCCTCTCTTTGCCTATTTTTGCTGGCTCCTTCCCTGTCTTTCATCCGACTTGTCATTCCAAATCAGAAGCCTCGTCCCTCTCTCTCTCTCTCTCTCTCTCTCTCTCTCTCTCTCTCTCTCTCTCTCTCTCTCTCTCTCTCTCTCTCTCTCTCTCACTCCCCCCCGTCCCTCCGTCTGATGTGCTCGGCTCAGACACCCATGTGTGCTCGGGGCCGAGGAGATTCAAATGCAATTCCAATCTGAATGCACACTGTGACCCTCTCCTCTCTCTGCTGGCCCCCATCCCCAGCCCCAGGCAACTCATTCCACCTCTCCTCTCTCCTCCACCTTGGTCTGCTCCACCCTTCCATCACCGCGGCAGGCCCAAATATGCGGATGGGTTCCAAAAACACATTTCTTCCCCCACAAGAGAAGAGAATCCCCTCTTGACGAATGGGATACCTTGTTCAATCAGCTGTCCACATTTTGCATTAGTCTCCCACACGGCTGAGCCTGTCTCCTCTCCCTCTGCTGCGTCTCTGTGTGCGCCTCTGCACACAGGGTCTGGTTCGACATGTCACGACACCGCAGCTTTTCAAGAGCGTCCCCCCCCCCCCCATCCCCACCTCAGGGTTTTCACTACGGACAGACGGAGGTTAGAAGAAAAACAAGTAACAAACAACCTTATCTCTCTCCACACTAGTGTTCGTTAAGACACCCCATTAAGCCTCCCCTGGAATTTGCATATTAATTGCATTTGGCTCGTCCTCTTCCTTTTAAGGTGGCTGTTTATAGCCACTTTATTTCCTTTACAAGACTCAAGCGTCCGCGGGGGACCTCACCTGCACCAAAGACAGGAATTGGATTCTGCAGGAAATTGCTTTAACTTGTGTGTGATTGAATTAGCACCCACACACAACTCTGTGTTCAGGGCCTTGAGGGCAGACAAACAAACAGTCTCAGCCCCCAGAGACTCTCTCCCTGAACAAAACCAGTCTCCTTAGATCACAAGTTGCCCACTTGAGAAAGAAATATCTATATTTAATAATATCAGATAGATATTGGAGATTGTTCTCAATTGACGTCACCCTTGTGCCCTCGTCCATTTCCGAACATCTTCTCATTTCATTTCATTGCTCATTCATGTGCATTGTTGTTGTTTTCTGCAGTAGAGATCAGTGTGTGGTTCAGCAGTTATCTGAAACAGTGTTTGATAAAACGAGAAAGTTTTAATTACTGTCTAGGTAGGGGATGAGGGAACATCTGGAGATTGTGTTGCGTGGTGATTCTGCTTCTGTCTGAGAGCGGTACAGTGAAGTGTGTCTCTTGTGAATGCCTGTGAGGCAGTTTTATCCATACTTTCATGTCACAGGTGAGTGAGCATTTTATCATTTGTGTTTTTAGAAATATAAGGCCGTATGGAAAAGTTGTATCTCATAATGTATCAGATGGTGTAATTCAATGGAAGAAAATGAATTACCTCCAAAATGTTACGGTTTATCGAGACTTCATCACCTAATCCGATCTGTGATTTGAATCACAGAACCATGGTATGACTGCCATGAAGACGATCATGTTACCAGGGAACATTCCTACACCGGTTGGGAGGTATTGGATGGGGGTATTTCAACAACCCGTGAAGGAACTGACTTCAATCAGCCCACCAGTTATTAGGGGCCTCTTATTCATGCCTATATTGATCTCCTGTGGTAAACCTGATTGATCCACGGCCTGTTAGAGCTCCCTCTGTCTCAGTGGATCCTGCTGCTCCTTAGGGGGGCTGGGGCTGAAACACAGCTGATTAGACTCGGGGACGGAGGGACGGATGGGGGGATGGAAGGACGGAGGGATGGACGGGGGGATGGGGATGTGGGGCTGTGGGGGTGTGTGTGTAAGGGGGGGGGGGGTGGCTGTCATCGCCTCTCCCTCCTCTGCGACCATTAGCTTGCAGCCCTGTGACCATGGGTCCACGGCGTGGTGCCTAATGCCCCCGCCCTCTCCACTCTGGCGAGGATAATGAGGGAGAAGTAGCCTGGAATAGTGCTGGAGCTCATTATAGCTCACTGTGCAGCACATTGCCATCAAAAAACACCCCAGCCTCCAGCCTCTCTGCTCCCCCTCCCCTGTCTCCCTCCCCAGTCCCAGTCCCAAGCCTCGGTCCTCCCTAATGCCAAGCGCTCCTCCAGCCCTCCATCACTAACCCCCCTAAGGGAGGTAGAGGCTCCCATTAGAGAATTCATTATGAGCAAGTTCCTCTTGACATGGATGCGGTTCTGACTCCCATCCACCTAACCAAGACAGTCTGAGTCCTCAGAATCAGAGCTTGTTTGGGGGTAGGGTGACAATGTGTGTGGGGGTAGGGTGACAATGTACGTGTCCCTGTGTGGTTGTGCGAGTGTGCATGTTTATGTGTGTCTGTGTAGGTGTGTGCATGCTAGCTCTGAGCCTGTTTGTATGTTGCGCTTAATGCATTTCCGTACTCATTGCTACACATGTGTAGCAGGGTGCCCGTTTGTGTATTGTTTGTGTGGCAGGTGTAGTAGAGTGTCTGTTTGTGCATTGTGTGTGTACTGAGTGTGTAGTTGGGTCCCTGTGTGTGTGCCGTGTGTGTACTGTGTGTGTACTGCGAGTGCAGGCTATAATGTGTTCGAGGAGAACAGGCACATGATGGGACATAGGGCTGCTCTCCCGCAGATGCAATTAGGCTAAATGGGATTAAGCCTATCACATTTCAGACAGCCAGGGCCCCACAGCCACCTGGGAGACAGACTGAAGGAGGGAGAGAGAGCAGAGGGAGGAGAGGAAAAGGCGGGAGGATAGAAGAGAGGTAGACCAGGGATGCGGGGAGGGAGCAGGGGAGGGTGGAGAGGAGGACGAGGTGGGGGGATTGGGGGGATGCAGGGTTGAGGGTGATGGGTAGGCGGGTTAGAGCAGGGAGGAACGACGGGTGGGATGAAAGAAATGGGGATGGATGGAGGACGGAGGCCGTTGGAAGAGGTCTTTGGAATGCCAGCGACATTTCACGTTTTCTTCGAATGTTTGTAATGCAAGGTGTGTCTCTCACTCTATTTCCTCTCTACCTCTCTCTCTATCTGTCTCCCTCCCTCCCTCTCTCTCCCTTTCTCTCTCTCTCGCTTTCTCTCTCTCTCGCTTTCTCTCTCTCTCTCTCTCTCTCTCCCTCCCGCCCTCTCTCTCCCTTTCTCTCTCTCTCTCTTTCTCTCTCTCTCTCTCTCTCTCTCTCTCTCTCTCTCTCTCTCTCTCTCTCTCTCTCTCTCTCTCTCTCTGGCTAAATGTCAACATCAACAGAGAATAGAAGGGAGGGTGGGCTGACATTTCCACACCGGGTGATTTAGCCTCTATAGATTCTGTCTCCCTGGTCTATCTGTAGAGGTCCTGGACTGGGGGAGAGGATGTTCTGTAGCGTGGCTGATGGTATAGAACCATTAGTGCTCTCGAAAAAGTCCATTTTGGATTCAGTCACATAACACATCTCCACGCGTTATGTAATGATTCTCAATGATTCTATTCATTGCTTCCATCTTGATAATACAAGAGGCATTTTAGCTACAACTGGAAAACAGATTAAACAAACTGTCTCTCTGCGTCAAACGGTACCAGTGGGTGATACAGGTCTTCCCACTCACTGCAGTATGTGTCTCTCTGGTGTGAACTGGAGCTGTGTTGCCCTGTGGCCTGCAGCATTAAGGGGGAATTGTTGGCCTGAGCCTGCGGCCTGCAGCCTTGCCGACCAACATGGCTGCACTCCCAGACTCCCACGCTCTCGCTCCTATTAATCAAGATGGACTCTGCGTTTCTCAGCTCACCTCTCAGCCTGCTGGTGCCAGCTGTGTTGGGACAAGCCCTGTCTACGTCCATGGCCTCATAAACATACAAACACGCGCAAACACACACACACAGACACACCAAATAGACACACACTTAACTATTGTTCCTCTCATTGGTGAACAAGTGACCTGTGGCAGCTGTTCAAATGCAGCGTCCTATCTGTAGCTGGAGGAGGAGAGTGCTTCCCCTTCAGCTTCTGCTGTCAGACATACAGCCAGAACTGCCGTGGGAACCCAGGTCAGAGCAAGGTTGGACTGGGTCTGAATCCAAACAGTCGTGTGATATGTACTAATATGGATTGTGGCTGCTAATGTTTGGTTCAGGAAGTACATTATAGAAGACTTACAGCAATATCTTTAGCTTGGATTCTCGCATACGTGGGTGTAATACATTACACTTAGCTAAGAGCACATTAGTCTTCCTGCTCTTGACACCAGATGATTTGAAATCCCATCGCTCATGACCGTGGCTTTTCCTTGGGAGGGAAGGGGCCCTTGAAGGTGCGAGGAGGGGGATCCGGTGGGATGATAGTGTGTCACGGTCGACAAATAATTTCTGGGCGAGAATGGACTGCTCTTAATGATGAGGAATTAAGAGGGCGCCGCAGACCACCATGAGAGGACAATATGCTGCCGGACGACAGACCACACAACCATGGCTACCCTAACTGTGATAGGATATGGCCCATTAATTACTGAATTTGCTGACGTTCTGACAAATGGCGTTGTCCTAGTCCTCACGCCCGTGACTTTTACAAGGCCGGCTGGTCAGAAACTCAGCATTTCTATACTTCCATACCCTGCACATCTGCAGGAATTCCAACCTGGGCCTGCACTTTTTAAAGCCACATAGACTATACTGCTCTTTACTGTCAGTCTCTCTCTCTCTATCTGCAGTGTGCTTGCAGTTGGAAAAAGTAAGCCAAGCACCCATTTAAGCTGATATCATTTACACACACTAAGTCCCAGCCTTCACCC
This sequence comes from Osmerus mordax, assembly GCF_038355195.1. NCBI lineage: Eukaryota > Metazoa > Chordata > Actinopteri > Osmeriformes > Osmeridae > Osmerus > Osmerus mordax. The sequence continues at coordinate 7,004,127 of NC_090058.1, read as the reverse complement.
AGCCAAGCTAGCCTTTTTAGGGAGAGCAGAGTGGCAGGCAGCTCCTCCTCAGCATGTGCGTGCGTGTTGTGTGTGTGTGTGTGTGTGACTGCGTGTGTGGGAAAGGCACAGAGAGGCGACAGTGTGTTGTGTTTGCTCTGCTGTGGACAGGCTGCCGCCCTGACGTCCATGTGGTCAACAGAGCCCCAGGGAGACAGCCAGGATGAATTGTGGGTAGAGGCCCACGGTGTGTTTAGAACACCTGGCGAGGGGGAGGGGGCGGGGGGGGGGGGGGTTGCCAAAGAAGGGGGATGAGGACTGGGAGGGATCACCACCAGCTATATCCTCAAAATATTTACTACTGCTTTCTTAAAATATACTCTAGTCAAGTCTACTTTCCTGTACAAGACCCAGGTATTTCAGTAGGTGTACTTTTCTTAGAAAATAGTGGTTAGTAGGGTTTTACAGCTGGTGTTTTTGGGTGTGTGTGGGTTTGTGGTGGTGTGCGTGGGTGGGTGTAGTCATATATGTGTGGATACGTGTTTGTGCATGTGTGTGTGCATATTCAGAGACAATACAAAACACCTACTGAACATATTACAACAATTACCAGCTAATTGTGATAATATATCAATACCTAAAAAGGATACTGTAAAGTTCATTATTGCCTATACTAGTAATAGCTCACTAAACTAAAGAGGCCCCAGTGAGTGTAGGCAGGCGAGAGGGCCTCCCATATATCAGACAAATGCTCAGAGCACACTGTAAATAATGGCTCCATTTATAAGTCAAACAGAAGGTGGTCAAAGTGTGTATTTCTATGGTATTTATTTCGCTCCCCTGTTTCCCTGCCTGGTGTCTGGAGCACAGTGAGCTGTGAGGAAAGAGGGATGGAGGGTAAATGGAGAAACAGAGGGAGGATGGAGGGAAGGATGGAAAGAGGGAGGGATTCAGCAGTGCAGGAACAAAGGGAAGGAGGGAGGGAGGAGGGAGAATGGAGAGACGGAGTGAAGGGGGAAAGGATAAGGGAGGGAGGGAGGGAGGGAGAGACGGAGGGAGGGAAGGATGGAGGAACAGAGGGACAGAAGGGATGGAGGGATGGAGGGAAGCTATGTGGCTGGTTCTGGGGTGTCGGGCTGGTTAATGACAGTCCCAAAAGATCTATGTTAATGCCAGCTGCTGCGCTGGCCGCTGTAAAAGATGCTAGCAATTAGACCTTGCACTTAAAACAAGGTGAGTCAGGACCTTTTAATGGAGCGCTGTTCCTGTACTGGATCCCACACATGTGGCTGCTTAGGCAGAAGCCAAACTGTGGAGGTCTGCAGCGGCCATGCATGGAGTGAATATGCAGTCCAAATGACTGAGGTGGGTGGTAATTTAGCAGAAATGTGCAGAGGAGAGTTTTAAACTCATGAGCTCAGTGCTTTAGCTATAGCATCTTTGTTTTGCCATTTTGAAGAATAACATCTTTTTTTTCTTTCAAAATGCGTGTTTATACAATGCTAACATAACAGAAACACAGTAAAAATAATATCACACACAGTCATAGTGAGGGTGCTCCATCAAATGTTCAGTTTAGAGAAGGGGCGGAGCCAGTTTTGTTATTGTGAGCTTAGACAGGGACTTCCACAGGTAATGTGGAAGTGGTCGTTTTTTCAGCTTTATGTAATACCCCCCCACCCCACCCCCCCACCGCTCCGCCCATTGTTTAGAAGTGGACAGCTTGACCACTGTGCAAAATAACAGTAAACATCAAAAATACTTGCTTAACCTGATCCCGGAGGCGTGACCCTGAGGGCCGCCAGCCAGTCCACCAGGCCCCCCCCCGCCACAGACGGCCCTCGCTGGAGCAGATCAGCAGAAGAGCAGAGGTTAACAGGAGGTTATCTCTGCTCTAGTCATCCTCTCATCTCAGAATGCTGTGTTTAGATTGTTTCACCTTGGTCTCCAGACCTAGCTCTGGCAACCTTGTGGTAAGTTGGGGGTGATTTGTTTTGGCCTAAGCAAAGATTTGCACAGGCAAACACACACAAACACACACACACATAAACACACATAAACACCCGCACACAATTTGTACAGAAACCTTCAAGTTCTGGCCATGGCATTCGAAAGGCGCGTTTTTCAGTTAAAGAGGGAAGACTGATGTAGTCTCAATTTAATCTAACGTCTGGCATTTCCTTCCTTCCTCTGACCTATACAGTCGACACACACACACTCCACACACACACACACACACACACACACACACACACACACACACACACACTCTATGCCACACCAGACACAGGCCTACAGTCCATGCCCTTGCCAGAGTGCCCATTGAGAAGAGGTCACATATTTCTGTTAAATAAATGATATCCCTCAACCTGGCCAATATAAATAGATTATCTTGGCTGTGTTATCCTTCAACCAGGTGCCTGAGCAGAAAGAACAAACTATATACACTAGCTCAACATCTGCTGTGTTCTGTCTACTACTGTAATGGCTATCCCATCTTAAAGCCAGTCTCTCAGTAATTCTCTTTTCTCATTGGTACCCCCCCCCCCCCTCCCCCTCCCAGCTGTGATTAAACCACATATAGGCACACAAAGGGACTGTCTGAGGTAGGACAGGCCACATAAGAGGGCACATGACACATTTCTCAATGGCTTTGTACCAGGTGGGGTAGCCTTCAGACAAACCCCACTCAGAACCATGGGTGTGTGCTTGTGTGTGTGTGCGTGTATGTCTGGAGAGATCTCTCGGTCTGTTGTGCTCACGGAGATAAAGAGCATTGCCGCTGAAACAAACACATAAATATGCATTAATCTGTTCTGCTTGGGCGAATCTGAGGAACTGTCATGCGTCAGATGTAAAGGTCAGTGGCTGCTTGCTGTTAGGAGGAATATCCTGAAGACAATGGCCAGGCAGGATTTGAATAAACTATGCAAGGATTACAGGCAGTAACCTTCAGGGGTTGAACCCGCCCCTCTCCCCTCCCCTCAGACAGGGAATTCAATCGGAAACATTATGAATGTATTATATCCCAGGCTTCAGTGGAGATCACTTCACACGAGTCATATAAATCATGATAGTCAGCCGATGTGGATTTGATTTGGAGTTCATTTTGTACATGTCCCCCACTCACATGATCTATGTACGGTCTAATATGGCGGCCGGGGATGTTTCCCTGAAGGAAAGCATAATTATCCTTCCAAATAATACAATGTATATGAATGTAAATAAATACTAAAATTCCATTTGAATGCAGGACACATTGCTTGAACTTTTCTGTAAACACATCAGCACTCATCCTGAAAACCATAAATAGGGTCCAGACTATTTCCATGTCATGAAGTCACATGACCCCCCCCCCCCACACACTCCCTATGACATGACAGCAGAGCAGTGTGGCAGGTAAGGGTCTTTCAGGCAGGCAGAGGGGTGACCTTGCTGTTGCCTGTATCGCAGCTCTGTGCAGGGCAGGAGGGGGTGGGTGTGAGCAGCAGCAGACAGGCCTAGTGAACAGAGGGCCAGCCAGCCGCGGGCAGGTGCCACATGGCAGGGACTTGCTCCTCAGCCGAGGAGACACGGGCCCCAGCCAGCAGCCGGGTCACGGAAGCCTGTGTCCGTGTCAACTCTGAGAGGGCTCCTCTCACCAGCCTGTTGTCCCCTTCAGAACTAACGCTAGCGCTTAGCACGTGCCCTGTGTAGATTAAACCATGAAGCTGCCAGCTCTAATTAAAAGTAATAGAGCTTAGCTCTTATTGGATTATTGTGTCAGACATTGATACCTTGTGTACTGTAGTGTGTGTGTGTGTGTGTACGTGTGTGTGTGCATGTGTGTTTGGGTGCCCTGGTTGTGTGTCTGTGTGTGAAACTGTTAGTGTGACTTTGAGTGAGAGTGGATGTAGTATGTTGTGTTGGGAGTGTGTGTGTTGTTGAAGTTGATTCTATGAATGTTGCTCACATATGGAAATGTGGTTCATTTAGTTCGAAAAATGAGCCTCAAATGGTGTGCTTTAGAGTGAATAGCTAAACAAGAATGTTAGTTTCCAGTAGATTGTTCTGGATATAGATGTTAAACCATTTTCTGGGCAATAGCAATGGACTGGAAATGTAAAATACTTTGTAATTCAACACAAATGAGTGCGGGCAACAGCACTTAGTGCATTTATAGGAAAATGGAACCAGAAAGCCTCAAAATAATCTCAAGTAAGTAACACTTTGCTTTTCAGCAGTTGGTTGAGTTCATGATTTACAGAGTTCAAGTCGGGCAAGGACCACAGTGAGTCATCGGTTCTGTTGAGAATTCTGCTGAGTTTATCCATAAAAAAGCAAGCAATAAATTAAAAGCAAAGGTGCATTTTACACTTGCGCAATTTCTGAATCATAGTGGACCTTGATAATGGCTACTGTTCTATAATTCTATTTTCCTTGATCATGAATCTCTGTCTCTCGTTCTCTCATTCTCTTTCACACACACTCCGTCTTAAAGGCAGATAAGAGGGCGAATAAACTCTCCATAAAAAATTAGTAGTGAGAGAATGACTAGTTGGACTGGGTACAGTGCTAACATGATAAATTATGGCACGTTTTCTTCAGGGGACATTGCTTGAGGAAATGTGGTAAAACGCCCGTGGGAACAGCTAGTCATCAATCACATGCTGAGACTGGCTCCATAACAGTGGCCCTGTGGACCCTGGCCCTGCTCGGCACAGCAGACAGAATCTAAATAGTGACACAGAGCTGGAAGGCCCCCACGGGGCTGCCCAAGCAGACGCCTGCTAAGAAAACAGAGCAGAGGAGGGATCAAGGTTTGTTTCCTCCCCCGCCTCCTCCTCTTCTCGTCCCTCTTTCTCCCTTCATCCCATCGCTTGCTTTTCTAGGTCATTATTTATTATCCCACTTGGTGAAATATCAACGTCCTTGGTTGCCGGGATCTGTGTTCTGAATTGACAGATCTCATTATGAGATAAAAGTGACAAAGATAGCTCATAATGCTTGAGAGGAACGTAAGACCATTAGCGAGTCATTGTCATAGTTCTAATGTGTCCCTTTAAGCTGCTTAGTGAACTGGTGGTGAAGTGTGATACAGGGATTAACCTATCACAGAGTTGGACGGAGGAGTTGAGCCGGCATTGATGGTATTTTTTGGACGTGCGGCAGCGGTATGTGTCCAGGCTTGACGGAACAGCGATGGAGTCTGATTCTCATTCTCACAGAGGTCAGGATGTAGGGGTTGTTATGGGTTACAGGGAGGGGAAGGGGGGGAGGGAATTGGATTGGGAATAAACAGTCAAAGGTTTTCTTAAGACGTGAAACATCAAACGCAAACAGTTAAAGTGTCCCTTGATCATGAAACTGGATATGTGCCTCCAAAGCGAATTTTTGTTTTCTCAATTCAGTTCTGCACTTCCCTAGTCATCCTTCACATCATTTTATGAATAAACCATGGTCATTTTGCCACATCAACACTTCATAATTGCTCCAAAGTAACATAATTTGACATACCATAGCTCTTCAGATCCGGATCTACTGTATGAGGAAGAGCTCAGAGTCTGTCCGTGAACATTACAGTAATGACAAGTTGATCAAACTAATGAACTGGTTTTAAAGAGCTGGGTGGAATGGGCTAATGATGACAAAACATCACATTTGGGCACTGGAAATGACTTTAGACTTTGAGTGACAGCAAGGATTCCTAATGTGGTTCTTTATGCTTTCTTTGTTTCATTCCCTCTGACTCTAGTGGGCCAATCTGCAGTCATTAATACACATCAGCCATTGTTCGGCATGTTTTTTAGGGGGTTTAAATGGATTCACTGATCAATTACTTCACCACATCAATCATTCGATTAACTCAGAGTATCCCATTAACATCACATTCATAAGTGTTAGTCTGCGTCATGTGGGAAAACAAAAGAGTTGCGAGGAGTCGTTCATGCACTGCTGTCTTTGTTGGATGTCTCTGAGGAGGTGTTCTTGTACAAGTGAAATGAACTGTGCTCTAGAGCAGGTTTGTGGTAGAGATACAGGAGAGACGAACTAACTGTTACTGCCTGGAAACGGCAACCCTTCACTTGCTACACTGAATGAGACAGCCCTATATTTAATATCATATCTGGTGAGCCACATGGGAGTGTGGTGATAATTAAAAACAAACTGTAAATAGCTATTTTCTGTGCAATAGCACAAATACAGAATACAAGTCAAGCAGACAGATTGCTTGCTGTTAGGTATAGTATAAGCATAGTTTTTGCAGGTTTTATAGAGACCTGACACATAATTTAAGCCACACTGTGAACTGTTCTCATTTCATGGCTCAGCAGGGATGATCCGATGCTCTTTGATTACATTTTCCTCTGGCCTTGATCTCAAAGGGTAGATCAGTCAACACAATGGTTGTTAGCATCCATGTAATTGTTACTGAAATAATCATTCCCTCAGCCTCAGAATCTGCTCGACCTTCTTATTTATTTATCAGGCATATGGAGAGAGGAGAGGAGGCTTGTGGCAAGGAGGGATCTGGTGATTATAGATCTGGGATGGATGGAAATTAAATATATTCAGAGATTAAACCTTTGTAATTACACATCATACAGCATGTGTGAATTTCGGTTCCCTTACATTTTCTCGTTCGTGACATAAGCATCGGTTCTTTCACAGACATGACGTCATCCTTTGTCTGACACGTTGACTGGTGGATCCATCTTGACTGCTTATTAAAGCATCAGACGACATTTTACATTATCACCAAAACAGAGGAGCATGTGGAAGGGGACTATTTATTCATACGGGTTATAACAGGGGTCTCACGATCAGGGGGTGCTAATTATAGCATGCGTTTTAATCACATTAAGAACCTCTAGTTTGTCTTTTCATATTATCTACACGCAAAAAGAGAGAGAGAGAGACAGAGAGAGAGAGAAAGAGAGGGAGAGAGAGAGATTTGATTATGTTAATAAGCAGCTTCTCGTGCATGGTAATGGAGGTTGGGTTCATAGTCATTAGAGCTGCGAGGGAGATCCATTTGAGTGTCGGTGCTCTCGAACGCAGCTCAGGCAAAGTGCACATTGTTTAATGGTATTGATCAACGGTCTAGTGAGCTCCGGGGCTTTCTGCTCATTACTGCGTCTTATTCATGGTACCTCGGGTAATGATGCCCACAAAGCAATTACTGCCAGCCTCGTTTAGATCATCTACCAGAGAAAGAATACATAGATAGTGCGCTGAGGAAATGCCTGCTTCATTCTCTTTAGCTGAGAAATGCTGCTTCCTGTTCAAGATGGTCCAGATACACTTTCGCTTCAAAGGGGATGTTGTAACACTTACTGGCCACACTTGGCCTTTTCCAGGGAGACCTTTAGAGGGCGATCTTTCGTGAAGCTCATTAAACAACCTTGATCTTTGTCAGCGTCCAGTACTGTTTACGACATTTGCCTGCCAAAAGACTTAGCATATCTACTCTCCTTCCCTAGACAATCAACACATAAAGGGAGAAGGAATAGGAGGACAGAGCGGGCTCTGCTGCCCTCTCTCTCTCTGTCGCTCTCTCTCTATATCTATCTATATCTCTGTCTCTTTCTCCTCTACTCTGTCTCGTTCTCCCTCTGTATCTCTCTTTCTATTTCCCTTTTATTCACTCTCTCTTTCTCTCTCTCTCTCTCTCTCTCTCTCTCTCTCTCTCTCTCTCTCTCTCTCTCTGCCTCACCCTCCCACCCCACCTCTCTCTCTGTTTTCTCTCCACGCAGGCCACAGACAGCCAACCAGACCTGCTCAGTCAACTGCTTCAAGATTTATTCTTTGTAACAAATCTGTAACAGCTGGAGAGCCGGGGAAAGCATGTAAACTTTGTATATGTAATTTGGTGACAAGTCAGGCTTAATCAAGCTCAGAGCGGCTGGATGTGGATGAGGCTGAGGGAGAGCAGGGGAGCAGCATATGGGAGCTGAGGGGAGAACAGGCAGTGGGCTGGGACATGGCTCCACTGATGAGGATTTACATACAGAGCACAGCAGTGCACCACTGTGCAGAGCAGAGCAGGGCAGGGCACGGCAGAGTGGGGCCACATTACAACACAGCAGAGCAGAATAAGACCCAGTGCTGCACGGCCGTGTCAGGGCTGGGGAGTCGGCGACAGCGCAGCAGTCTCTGTTTAACAGTGGGATGTCTCTTGTGGTGGAAGGGGGGATGCAGTGTGCTGACCCTACATGGACTCATCCAGTCCAAGCTGACCACAGGGGGCTCCAGAGACACGTGTCCCCCCTGCCCCTGGCTGCAGGAAGCCCCGGCTCAGGGTCACTGAGGGGGGTGAGTGTTAACGACTTGGTCCCTGCCTGCACTGGGTAGTACAGCTGGGACGCTCTGCCTGCACAGATTCAGGAGAGGACAGAGTGAGGGAGAGTTGGGGAGGGAGGTAAGATGGAGAAAGAGAGAGGGAGTGAAAGGAAAGGAGGGAGGGAAGGAGCAAAGGATGAGGGAGGGGGGGCAAGGAGGCACATAAATGAGAGACACAAGCAATACATAGAGAGGGGAAGAGGATGAGAGAGAGTGAGAGAGAGAGAGAGAGAGAGAGAGAGAGAGAGAGAGAGAGAGAGAGAGAGAGAGAGAGCGAGGGTGAGAACTGGAAAGAAAAGCTCAAAGGCTTCAACAGCTACCCTTGTTTACAGGGCAACAAGCGATGTCAAGGACAGTCAACATGTCAAAGCAAGGTCAGAATGCTTCAGTGCACACACACACAGACACACACTCATACATACACACACACTATACAAATGCAACCACACGCACACACAAGCTTTGATTCCTCATCTCTGTCTGAAGACAGTAGATAACACCCTGAGACCACGTCAACAGGGCATGTTGATTCTTCTACACACCTTGCTCCTGTAATATAAACATCCTCCGTACTCACAGGCCAGTTGAATGTCCACCTCTCATTGATTAGGTAGGTCTTTGCTCTGGATGTGTCTCTATTCCATCTGTCACTGCTTCATCCATGACTATGGTGTATTCACCTGTAACCAAAGAAGTACCCAGAGATAAGGAAGCAAGGTTTTTAGTAACCGGTTATGGTGCTACCCTCAGCAATACCTTGGCAACAACCTCAGACACACAGCCTGTATAGGTAAGTTGCCGATTTAGAGACACGACACATGGCAGAGAAAGGTTGTCATGGTTACCCAGTGTAAATGAAATGAGACCTTTGACAGAGGCCAACTGTTACAAAGGAGAGAAGCACATTACATTCTCCATTAACCCTGAGACAGCAAGCAGAAAGGTAAAATATGAAGCCTCAATACATTATGTATATAAACAAAGCTGCGTTCAACTTTCGTTGCATAGAAATAAACCCATGAATAGAACATGGGCTGAGAACATTATGAGGAGCACGTCATTATGTGAATGCGTATGGTTGTATGAGTGTGTGTGCGCATGTTTGTATGAGTGTGTGTGCGTGCATGCTTGCTCACGCGACTATGTGTGTGTGTGTTCCATCGCGTGTGTGTGCTTCCGTGTGTGCACGCTTCTGTGTTTGTGTGTGTGTTGTCATGAGGCATTATAGTTGTATTTTTCAGTAACACATGGTACAGTATTTACTGAGCCATCTGCTAAAATTGCCTGGCTGAATCTATGTAACGTCCAGTTGCTAAGGAAATGGATGCTTTGGAAATGAGCTAGCCGGGGTAGCACACCTGCCAGTGTGAAAGGAGCCGCGCTCTCATCAGCAGGGAGTCAGATGTGAAGTCCTGTGTCCCACAGGAGACATCTAGACGTGGGCAGACACCACTGGGCTCACAATATTAGGCTCTCTTCATGTACCACCCGATCACCGAAAAACCTGATTATCAAATGTACTTTCTAAACGCACTGTTTATACGGTATGTTGCCTTGGATACAAACGTCTCCTCAATGAATAAAATGTAAATGTGAAATGTACTGTGGACTACATCCATACAGCCGTGCTCATAAATAAGAAGCCTACCGTAAAATCATTAGTCCCGAAGATGCTTCGAAGACAATAATGAACCGAGGCGTGGGTTTTGCATATCGCTGATGAAACCCGTGGCTGTGATGAGTTGCTGTCAGGTGCTGTGCTTCCTGCATCTCTCAGAGGCCCCATAGCCTTCTAATGAACCTCAGCAGGCCTGCATGATTAGCATATCAAGGCCTTGATTCCAGAATATCGTCCCTATGGCTTCAGTCTACATGACTACAGTACCTCTCCACATCACACGACCAGTACAGTACCAGTCAACACCACAGACCAGGGTAGTACCAGTAAATCAAACACTACATGGACCAATACATGCACGCTGAGACTAGAGGCTGACTGGAGGTTGGGGACTGGAGGCTGGGGACTGGAGGCTGGGTCCTGGGTACTGGAGGCCAGGACTGGAGGCTGGGACAGTAGGTTGAGGATGGAGACTGGGACAGCTCTGAGGCTGCAGGTGAGGCTCCTCTCCAGGCTGACAGAGGTGGTGATGCGCTCCAGAGAACCTTGCCCCAGGGCAGGTCACCACCTCAACACAGCCGCTTTGTCATTTGGGGCCGTGGTGTCCCTGTCTGGGTGACACCAATACAGGTCACTGCAGGGGGCAGCCCATTGGTCATAAATCAACAGGGAACCCTGGGATTTGGTGTCCTTTGGTCCTCTTCCCTCTGCTGGTTGGAGCCTTGGCCCAGTTTCAGGTGGAATATGTACTGACAAAGAAAATGTGAGAGGTGGATTTTCCTTCCAGGACCAAGAGTGTTGGTCCTGGCCTTGAGGATGCATAAGGAGTAGGATAAAGATTTTCAAAGATTGTTTGCACAATCTTACCAGTTTTACAGCTCTTTGTATTTATCATCTACCCAGTTGTATTTCACATCTGTGTCCGTCCGTCCGTCCTCCTGCAGACAGAACAAAAGCGTTTGGGATGGAGGAGAACTTCTTCATTTCCCTCACAGAATACATTAGGGCTAAGTGGGGTGGTGATTGCAGGGTCTGCGTTTCGCGTCCCACACCTGGGATTCTCCAGGCTTGTTTGATGTGGCCCTTTCAAGCACTCTGATCATCCTGCTAAATTGCATCTAATGGACAGGGCCTGCCACTCGGAGGGGCCAGACAACGGGGACAATTTAGCGCATGCACACACCTGTCCTTTGTAGTTCACCGAGACATTGTGGGCACAGGCGCATTACTCCCCCCACTGCTCTCAAACAGCACTTTCTGCCCGACAACCACAGAGATACACACATGCACAGCCTTCCAGCCTCACAACCTCCCAGCCTCTCAACCGGACAGCCTCACAGCCCCACAGCCTCACAATCTCCCAGCCTCTCAGCCTTACAGCCTCCCAGCCACACAACCTCCCAGCCACACAACCTCCCAGCCTCTCAGCCTGACAGACTCCCAGCCTCTCAGCCTCGTAACCTCTCAGCCTCACAAAGGCCCAATCTCTCAGCCTCTCAGCCTCACAGCCGTAGACGCAGAGAGCAATGATGCCATTTAGGCCTGAATAACCCCAGATGCTATTACCCAGGGTACCTGAGTGCCTCCCAACTCTGACTGAACAATGAGCCACAGGGGGGAGAGAAAGAGTGTGCGTGCTTGTGTGTGTGAGTGTGTGTGTGTGTATGTTTGTGTGTGTGAGAGTGTGTGTCGGTGGGGGGCAGGACTGATGCATCGCTGCACCTGTCCCTTCAATGGCATCTCTTCATGTGTGCGCTGACACCATCTATGCCTTGTGTACAGTAGGACGTGCTTGCTACTGCCAGCAGACAAATAATACCCATTCAGATGAATAAAGTCATTACTGAATTCCCCATCATATGCTTTAATTGTTAACTTCACAACATGAATCTTTAGTTAAGGACACATTTGTATCTTCAGATCAAGAATTGCTGGTGAAGTTAATGGAGTGACCTGGATTTCCATGGTAGTTCTGTATTTCTGTTAGTTAGGGACCGTGTGTTCTGCATTCAATTCTGCTTTTCGCAGTAATGAAATGTTTATCGCTATGCTGAGCTCTGTCACACTGACATTTTTGTTAATTGAAAACACCTTTAACTGAGCAGAAACTCATTTAATTTCCTGTTTGGTAAAGGTCCCTCTCCAATTAAAAGGAATTTTAGAAAATCACTTTCCACTGAACAAACCCGTCTTTGCCTAAGTTGTGAGATCGACATTTGGTGAACATAAACAGACCGTTGGCTATTTCTGCCTAACGTTTACTTAAAACTATTCTACTTTAGAATTGGGGGCAGGTACAGGACAGCCTGTCAGTGCATATCTGTGTTACAATAGTTTACAATTTCAGTGTGTGAGCTGCGATGTTTGTTTGTGTGCATGCCTGTGCATTTGTGGATTCTTGCACATGGCTACGTGTGTTTTTGAGTGCTGTGTGTGTGTGTGTGTGTGTGTGTGTGTGTGTGTGTGTGTGTGTGTGTGTGTAAGAATTGTCCAAGGCTTGGCTCGGGCCCAGGCCCATCTGAACGTTAACAGTTTTAAAAGCAGTCTGTGTGCCCAGCATCTGATGTGGGAGGGACTGGGAAAGGCATTCTGTGAAGGCGCACCAGGGGAGATGGAGATGGTGGGACTGGGAGGAGGACAATGACAGTTTGTACCATGCCAGTGGATCTACCAAGCAGGTGGTCTGAGTGGGAAACGACATACTCTTGTCCTCCTATTCTCTCTCTCTCACTCTCTCTCACTTCCTCCTGTCGTATGTACACTTCCCAGCTTTCTTTTTTTCTCCCTTTTCACATATTGTTCGCATGTGAATTATAAAGACTAATGCACAGTATGTACAAGCTGTCAAGACCATAGGCTGAAACCCATATGAGGGTATTGAAATACATATTGAAATGGTCCCTTTCAAAGTCACTCCAGTGCCCTTCCAGGTTCAGTGTGGGCTCAGTGTGGAGTGGACTGACACATTTGTCAACTGTCAAACTAGTTGCCTGAGTTCCCTGCACCACTCTGAACAAAGGGATTGCCTACTCACGTTACCAGACCTCTACAAAAGGGACAGCATAGCTCACATGACACAGAGAGAAGTACATACCATCAGTGGGGTTGAGTCGACATGGGGCTTTGGCAAGCACGTGACCCTGGCCAGATGTGAGGCGTCCCTGGCCAGCCCAGCCCTGTCACCGAGTGCTGTGGTATTGATCACTTTGTTGCATGCCTCACTGGATGCCCGGCCTTGGCCTTCCTGAATAATGCACAGAAGCCGTGTGTGTGTGTGAGGTGGTGGTGGCGGTGGCGGGGGAGGGGGGGCAGTCAGTCCCAGTCCTTCTGTGTATGACCTGTATGTTTCCTATGCATGGTTAGCCCGTCAGGACAGTGTCGGTTACCAGACCCATTGAGAGGCTCAGGTTCTGTACTGTCCACCAGATCCAGGCTGCGGCCAGGTGTCCTCTTCGTTCTCCACATGCTGGGTAATGAACTCATCCATACCCAGGGGAGGAGGGAGGCGGGGGGTCCTCAGGGACCTCACATCACACTGCTCCCCATTTTTGCCACCCTCCATCCTCTATCCTCCTGATAATACTGAATGCTAATGTACGGTACTAAGATATGTTGTTATATTGTGTGTCCAGATAGTGAGCTTAAATAGCCTCTGGTCACAGTTGATTGTGTTCTTGAGAAATGTTGATCAGTTATAGATATGACTGGGAGGTTATTTCAGGTCCCCAACATACATTCAGCTAATGTTTTACAGAATACCCCCCCCCCTCTATCTCTCTCTCTTTCTTCTACCTCTCTGGCCCTCTCTCTCTCTTTTTCTCTCTCTCTGTCTTTCTCTCTCTCACACTCCATCCCACCACGTCTCCAGCAGTGGTGTACTGTGTCTATCCTGTTAGCCATCTCCCTGCCCTGCCTGTCACTGACACGTGGATCAGCCCCAGGGCAGAAACAGACAGCAAGTTTTAAATATGCGAATATTTCTGATATTAGGCTTCGCATTTAAATAATGAGACACAAAGAGATAGTTCCTTTCGAATGTATTGTTCTTTCATTGCAACTGTATAATTCGAGCAGCATCAGCACGGTAGCTGAAGTTTGATGTCACATCTCATTATGGGATGTACGTCAGGCCCCCGGTAGCAAGGCATCTATACTGGAAGTATTTCTTCATGCCTCTTTAATTAGGGGGAAGTTGTGAGTCGCAGGCTGCCAGCCCCCTATCAGCTATGGCACAACAACTGAGCCACAACACTGACGCAGGGAGTGAGAGATAGAGAAAGAGAGAGAGAAAGAGGGAGATAAGGAGAGAGGGAAAAACAAACAAACAAACATAAATAAGACTAGCCGATACGATGCGTTTGGAAACAAAAGAAATCTTTCAGAGGTTTAATCAGCTTTTTTTCCTAGTTTAATCGCACATGAAAATCTGCCGCTGCACAACATTAGCGGTCGTTAGGCCTTTGCTAAATGTTTTAATTAGGTTTCTAATTAAAATACTTTAGCCAGGCAATCTTTGAACATAATCCCCTTTGATGAGTTGAAGGCAGTTGTGAAAATTCATCATAACTGTTTTGAAAAATCACTGTAATCTGGGGATCCTTTTCAGCAGATCTGAAACACTACTGCATCTTTATCAGAATCAGAATCAGAATCAGAATGTGATTTATTCGCCATGAAAGTTTGCACAGACAAGGAATTTGCTTTGGCAGGAAGGTGCATAGGGTACATAAACTAGCAGTACTAAGTGGGATTAGAATATAATTAAATATACAATAAAATAAAATATAAGTTGCCGTAAATTACAATATCAAAATACAAAAATACAAATATTACAAAAAATACAAATGTACAAGATACCATTATTGTAATGCAGTGCAAAAAGCAGTGTGTTTTAAGCAAGAAGTCATTAGAGTCAGTGTGGTCCCTTGGCCTTGTTGAAGAGGCCAACAGCGGAAGGGAAGAAACTGTTTTTGTGGCGTGAGGTATTGGTCCTGATGGACCGCAGCCTTCTGCCGGAGGGGAGTGACTGAAACAGGGAGTGTCCAGGGTGGGAGGAGTCGGCCACAATCTTCCTCGCTCGCCTCAGGGTCCTCGAGGTGTGCAGGTCCTCGAGGGTAGGCAGATTGCAGCCAATCACCTTCTCAGCAGTGCGGATGATACGCTGCAGTCTGCTCTTGTCCTTGGCAGTGGCAGACGGTGATGGAGGAGGTGAGGATGGACTCAATGATGGCTGAGTAGAAGTGCACCATCATTGTCTTTGGCAGGTTGAACTTCTTCAGCTGCCGAAGGAAGTACATCCTCTGTTGTGCTTTCTTGATGAGGGAGCTGATGTTCAGTTCCCACTTGAGGTCCTGGGAGAGGATAGTGCCCAGGAAGCGGAAGGACTCCACAGTGTTGACTGGGGAGTCACACAGGGTGATGGTCTGTTTTGTTAAGTTGTAAATGGAGATCGATATACAGTGCACTCAACGTAATGAGATAAAGTAATGATTTCTATATTGATATTGATTTTGAAGTATGGGAGAGAGAGAGAGTGAAAGACGGCCTTCCAGGGAGAGGGAGATATATAGACAAAGAGAGAGGGAGAGGAAGAGAGATGAGAGAAGGAGAGGGATGGACACGTAAAAGGCTGCTGACTGTAACATTAGTCTCATCATGTTTGTAGTTAGAGGATCAGAGAAACACTGTCCAAATTCACCAACAATGACTGGTACCCAATATGAATGCTTGGCAGTGGGGATTGGAGAGAGAGAAATCGAGAGGTGTAAGAGAGAAGGAGAGAGAGAAAGAGAGCATTGGACTGAGCTGGGGAGAAATGTGGACGGCCTCCATCCATTTGGCAGAGCCTAGTGATTGTGACCACACAAACGGGTGCATAGTTTGTGTGTGTGTGTGTATGTTCTTGTGTGTGCTTGCGTGTGCGCGTGTGATGATTGTGTGAATTGAGCTGTAAGGTGAGCTGCCCATTGACCAACACGGAGGGCCATGCTCTGGCAGGTGCACGATGCTGGGTCATTGTACACATGCCAGCTTGCCAACCAGCCGGCCAGCCAGAAGCAAACCAATCAGCGCACCAGCTAGCCAGGCAGCCAGCCGGCAAGCCAGCCTGCAAATCAGCAATCCAGCCAGCAGGACAGGGAGAGGGACAGGCAGGACACAGCTGTCTGAACAGGCCCTCCATTATCCAGCACAGGCTATTGATTCACCCTGTGGGATGTTTCCTCTCTGGCTGAGCTCAGCT
>NC_090058.1:6957967-6985467 GCF_038355195.1 Osmerus mordax | reverse complement strand
AAGGAGGATCCTTAAACAGAGAGGTGGAAAGAGGGGAGACAGAGCAAAAGAGGTGGGGGAGTACCAAAGATGGAATCTCCCATTAAATGCACAGTGAATGTTTTTTTCTTCTTTATAGACATGGATTATGCATTGAGATCGTAATGAATGAAACATACTTAGGTTGCATTGGCATGATACAGCAATACAACAAAGCAGACTTGCACTTAATGTATTTAATCCAAACCCATTACAATCAATACTTTGGTCTTTCTCACACCGACTACAAACTAATCCCAGTCTCTCAGGCTCCCCTCTCAGTAGGCAGTCTGGGTTTAGGAGGGACATATCTAAGTTGGGAGGCAGGGGGGGGACATCGAAAAGGATAAGAGACAGAGGATGGATAGAGAGCTGAGAGGAGTGAAGAGGCGAGGAGGTGGAGAGGAGGTAGAGAGAAGGAGAGGAGAGGAGACAGTCTGAGGATGACAGGCGGTACTGTGGCTAGCTGCTGGTTCCAGACACAGTGCCAGCGGGAGCTTGCAGTAACAGAGAGACCCAGGGGCCCAGGAAGCAGTGGCCTGTGATAGCAGTGCCAGACACCAGACACACAGCAACCAGGAGACAAGGCAGTAGCATTATCACAAAGTGGCTACGGCTATCCTTGGAAAGGAAGATTAGTGCACTATGCCACACACACACACACACACACACACACAGACGCATATACAGACAAACTATCTCAACACCCCCCCCCCCACCACCACCACCTCCTGTCCTCCCCCCATCCCCCCTTCCCCAATACATACACAAAATACATCCTTTGAGATCCTAAGAAATTCTTCACCTGAAAACTATTAATCTATATGAGGCCTTGGAGATTAAACCACAGCATCATTAGAGCAGCATAATACCCTGAGCCTGCTACATTCTTCAGCAGATGAGAGCCTATTCACAGCCCTGCAGGTTTACCACAGCTTGTGAGGCATTCATTTGAATGTGAATGGCAGGCTTTTAGAAATCCTAATTGAAGAATTTGGCTATGTAACCTATCATAAGATAAACATTAAACGCCCCATCGTTGCACCTTTGTGAAGAGGCGGATGTTGTAACCTCACTCCGTGACAAGGAGGCCAGCGGTCCCACTGGTGTGGCTGCGAGCAGAGGGCTGTCAGACAAGGCTGCTGCATGGGCTCCATCTCTGTGACAGGAGAGGGGGGCAGGCTGGATCTATCCTGTCACAGCCAGACAGAAACCGTGTCCCTCAACTGTCCCACAGCCTGCCTGCCTGTCGGCCTTTTGGCCTGTCTATCTGTCTGAGAGACAGAGAGACAGAGAGAGAGACAGAGAGAGAGAGAGAGAGAGAGAGAGAGAGTGAGAGAGAGAGAGAGAGAGAGAGAGAGAGAGAGAGAGAGAGAGAGAGAGAGAGAGAGAGAGCGAGAGCATCATTCTGGATGAGAAGTGGTTTATTGATCCAAGCCGACGCCCGCTGCACTCCAATCGTGATTAGAAATAGATTGTCGACTCCAACAGGGGAAACGTAAGTGAAAATCTGATGCTGTTGAAAATGTAACGTCATTTTTGAAATTCAACCAAGCAAGAGTATTATATGATCAGCAGAACCCCTCCTGACAACTTTTGTATCTCTCACGTGTGTGTAGAATCCTAATTGAAGGGACATAGGATCCCATCGCAGGCAGTTATCAGGGCCAGAGGGGTGAGGAGGAGGCTTTCTGAGTGAAAGGGACACACCCCCCGCTGTCTCTGTCTGCTCCCCTGTCTCTAAACAGTCCATTAGCTGAGAGCTCCAAGGTAAACATGTTTACTGGCTGGTGAAGGACTGCCTGCAAGGCTCTCTGCTCTGATGCCCGTTAGGGTGCCTCCTTAGGCCCTGCACACCAGGGCTTTTATTAGGATGGGATGAGAGGAGAGGGAAGGGAATGGGAGGAGAGGAGAAAATTAATGTGCCATTCAAGATGATTTCTTTGTTTCCCATCACCGTGATCCCAGACAGGCCGGAGGGAAGAGATGATTTACTCACACAAAGGAGAGAGAGAGACAGAGACACTGAAAGAGGGAAATCGAGAGAGGGAGAGGAAGAGAGAGAGAGAGAGGAAGAGAGAGAGGGGGAGAGAGAGGGAGAAAAGAATGAGAGACAAAGAGACAGATAGGGGGAATTGAGGGAAAGAAAAAGGGAGTGGGAGGAAAGGGAGGGAGGAAATATCACAAAAGACTCCCGATGCGTGAAATGTCTTCCTTTTGGTGAAATGTTTCTTGTGGAGATATTGTTATGGCTCGAAGTGCTGGAATTGTTTTCATTCAGAGAGGCTTTCTCCTCTGTCATTAAGGAGTGAAATAGAAGTATTTTGAGCAAACACCATTGGGAACAACAATGTCAGGCAATTGCCTTCACTGTGGCTGCACACAGTGTAATCCAAACATCACAGTGTCGCCTCACAGCTTGTCACAGGCTCTCTGCTCTTTGCTCATGTAGTTCTCCATACGGCTCTCTTTTGAAACCATGCTGCAGGCAGGTCAAGCCCATTTCCCTGGACCGCCTGGGTTCACAGTGGGCAGGCAGGGATGATCAGGAAAACACGCTGTCTACAGCTGAAGACCTCATGTATGTGGTTCATGTTATGGGATGACCCTAGCCGTCTCATTCCCTCTCTTTCTCTATCTGTCTCTGTCTGTCTCTCGGTCTCTCTCTCTGTGGCTCTCTGTCTCTCTGTCTCTCGCTCTGCCCTCACACCACTTTCATTGCCACCACTGTGGGAACTGTCACACCTGTGTGACATGTGCCGCATGACACAAGTCACATTAAAATGACCTGGAGGTAAAATATCCCCCTTTTATTTGCACACACAACTGTATTTTCAGATGACTTTGCCACTGCTATGAATAGAGTCCTGTTTTATGTGGTTGGTGACCTTAGACTGTGGAGCAGGTGTTAGGCTCTGATAACATCGCAACTGAGACTACAGGTGTGAGTACACACGGGAAGGACACACAATCATACACACACACACATGCACAGTGTGTGATTGAATGTCATATTGAATAGCATAGCTCTTTGTTCGCTCACAGGGTGAGTGAAGAAGGGTGAGTCCAGCATTAGATGGGGAGAAGGCTACTCTTCACCTGAACAAGGGGACCCACTGACAGGTTCATGTCACTGAACTCAACTGCCAATGTCTCCGTCAGAGACGATATAAGGCCTGGCACACCACCATCAGGAGACTTGTGGGAGGAGTCTTCAGTCTGCACGCCACTGGGAAGCCATTGGCTTATGATTGTTTATCACTCAAACATTTGTGAAAATGCTGAGTGGATTTAAGAGGCCATAAACTGCATACAGAAAGTGTTGCCATGTATTTGGATAAGGGTTTATTTTCGTATTCGGATACAACGAAGCAAGAGTATACAGCTGTGGCAGAAAATAATCTTCAGACAACGAGCTTGGAGAGAGCTGTTGGATTACAGTTGTGAATCCTACTCTTCAATATAAGCCTTTATGCAAATATGCATCTGCTCATCCAATCAGCAAAAACCTAATTAACAGTCATTACTTGAATAACATGTTTGCTGTCTTGAACATACACATGATTTACATGCAGTCTGGCATGTTATTTTGTTATCATGGTGTGATCCCTGGCTTTGTTGCGGTCTGTGTATGTGAATGGCATGTGCGTGTTTGTGAGTGCGTACGTGCAAGTTTGTTTCCCAGGTTAAATAAGGCCTGTAGTACGTCAGCTACTGAGGCCTCCATACCTATCCGTTGCACCATCAAGTGGAGAGAACCAGAATAGCAGTCAATTCTCATCTCTCTGTCCTACCATGAATACCTTCATGTGTATACGGACGTTTCACACTTCAATAAACCATACAGCGATGTTTATATACATCCCTGCTAGGACATACCTGCTTGGATAAGACGTACACCACGAGGTGATGTTTGGCTGATATACAGAGAGTCCCGTGCTGGTGTCATGATAAGGAGTGATAGAGAGGGTGTGTGTGTTTTGTCTCCCTGGTTCACACTGAGCATGACAGAGAGGATTTTGGAAGAGGCAGTGGAGCCAGATAGGAGATTGTTCCATGGTGTATTGTCTGCAAAACGGTTGGAAAAATGTTGGCTTTATCTGTAGTAAAACATACCAAACATTGTTGCTGTAGATACTGTGGTATCATTCAGAGCCACATACGTAGCTGCTCCATCTGTGTGGTTGCAGACTATCTCAGCCCTGCAGTACCGAACAGTAAACAGCTAAAATAACTCCCTGGATTGACAAGAACCCTGTCACTGCCAGGCTTGTGATATGTAAAAGCGTGAGATATTGTGACACTGTGTAAAAAAGCTGTGCACTAGATTGTGATAGATCTGTACACACACACACGCACACGCACACACACGCACGAGCGTATGCACACGTAAACACACACCTGCACTCACTGCTCTCTCCTGTTCCTCATACCATACAAAAGGTGTGCACAGCAAAATCTTTCTGTGTATATACTACTCGAATCAGGAGAGGAATGTTAATCAAGTTGGGACCACACTACAGTGAATGTGGCTCCATGAAAAACATGCCTGTGTGTAGTCTGTGGATACCAGCTCTGCCAGAATAAAAACAAAAACTATACAATCTTAGGAATGTCAATATGTGGATGTAGGAATGTGAATATACACAATGAGACTAACACTTAAACTCAGGTTCCATCTGTACTGCGCTACAACAATGCAGCAGTCCAGACGTTTGACCGCATGAGCAGGGAAAATGAACGCTTCCCAGAACGTGACCCGTGAGCTCCCTATCCTAGTCCCGTTGGGTTGGTTCCCAGCGGAAGCGTTCTGGGAGGGTGGGAAGTCCGTCAGATCAGCAGATCTGGACCCGTGTTTGAGTATGTTATCAAAGCTGTCGCCAGCTCAGTCCAGGCTCCATTGACTCTGTGTGTGTGGGGATTAAAAGACCCCACAGAGGCTGAGGGAATGGTTCAGCGCAAACAAGCCCAGTGACCATGGATGTCTGGAGTCCCTCTGCCTTGCAGGCTGGGCTGGGCCAGGCCTAGTTGGTAGTGCTAAACTGTTCCTCAGGAAATAGGCATACATGCTATGATGTCAGACGATGATCTCAGATGATGTCACTGCACTCACAACTTTCTCACTACTCAATATCAAAAAGACAAAGGCACTACTACTCACTTTCCTGATATAGATTTCTATACTGATTTTTTACAATCATGAACTCTCTATCTCTACCACCTAGATCGACAATGTATGAATCAGAATGAATCCAAGTATGTACAGTATGCTTGGTGTAATTCATGATGGTTGGCATGAGCCTGTAACAGAACCCAGTAGATTCAGTCACTGCTATTGCGACTGACTGGAACTCCAGTTTGAGTTTTATGCAAAATTGTTGGCATCTGTAAACTCCCTAAGGCAAGAGAAAAGTCAAGCTGCAGCATATTGAAGGTGAAAGGATTTCAGCAGTTATAAAAAAAAGTTGTTATCTTTCAATTTCACCAACAGCTCTGTAACATCCTGCACAGCAGATGGATACTGAGGAGGAGAGGAGATGAACATTCTCTCTCCCTCTCTCCCTCTCGCTTACTCAACTCGCTTTCTCTGTCTGTTTCTCCGTCCATCAGTCTGCCCCCCTCTCTTTCCCCCTCTCTTTCCCTCTCTCTAACTCCCTCTCTCTCTCTCTCTCTCTCTCTCTCTCCCTCTTTCTCTGAGAGACAGTCACATAAACACATCCCTCACGTCTGTTTTGCTTTTCAGTTTTTCACTGCAGGAATGACAAAGGTGGAGCAACGAGCTAGCTAGCGAGGAGTGGCCGTGTGCGGGCTGAGTCCGAGCGAGGCGGCGTCTCCTGATATCCCTTCCAGATGCTGGCTAGACTTGGTGGAGCCAGGCTCCGTGGTACCGGGTCTGGATTTAGTTGTCTTTTCCTCCAGGTGTGATGCCTCATGCTGATTCCCCCACATGTTCCACAGCCTTATCCAAACATGGCAGCAGCGGTGACAGCGCAGCCCTGCCCACCCTCCTCCTCCCCCACACCCCCCCTGCCTGCCCTCTCTCCCTCCCCTGCCAGCCCACCCACCCACACTCCAGGAGCAGACACCGGGGTGCACAGCTCAGCTGTGGCCCCACACAGACCCTCTTGTCCCTGGCTGTCACCAGCACTGCTGCCCTGGGAGTCTGGACGGCACTAACTTGGCTAAGGGGGATAAATCCTTTGAGCTGCCTTTATTCTTCTAATTCCACTCCTTTGCTCCCCCTTCATTCCTCGGGACTACCACCTACAGATTTTAACCCTGTTCTTGTGGGTACGGTGGGGTTATGTTCACACCGCCCCCCTGGCCGGCTGAGATAGAGGGCCTGTCAGGGCTGCTGTTATTCTGGTAACTTGATCGCGGTCAACGCCGTTGTGGAGCGCGTTAAACTTGTCATATTTCAAGCATGGACGGTTTTAGGACAATACCCCATTAGGGAGTGTTGGGAGGTTAAAAAAAGAAAGAAGAAAAAAGCAAACAGAAGCTAACGTTGCGCTGCATTTTCCTGAAGTGATTTCTCCCCGTCTGTTTTCATTAAAAGTGTCAGTGAAAAAAATAGAACCTTTATTCACCCATAAACCATGCTGGCAAAAGGGCACTTTTTCACAGTAATATTTTACTGTTTGCTTGGTAGCAGTGACTCCATTCTTCCATGGCAAAAATCACGAAGTTTTCCCTTAAATGTACATGAATTACGCCTTCTCCCAAAGCTCAACCGGCACTATAATGTCTTGCTACAGTAGAGCCAAACATTATTAACCCACTCAAAATATGTTGTCTCAAGAGTTGGGTTGGAAGCACGCCAGACTGAGGATAGCATATTTATGGGAACTAGAAACAAACGCCTTATTGAAACATGAGTCCAGTTGGCCCGGGCTGCATTGACAGTCAAGTTCCTGGGACTTGTATGTCCTCGCTAACAGACAGTTTTGAATTCATTTCATATCTCTTCTGTTGCCCAGCAATCGTCAATAAACAAATCTAAAGATGAATTCCAGTAAGATGTTTTAATTCACACTTCTTCAGTGGCTCAATATGTCAACCGAAGAGTTAACTAAATCCATAGACTTCTGTTTTTCTCATGACATTATGGTATTAGACCACAGAGTTGGAACCATGTCCATGGCCACAGCCATTGTAAGCCCATTGTTGTCATAACTTTGCAGGCAATCTGGTGGGACTCCCCTCACTCTGAAGTGGTGTAAATAGTTTCCTTATGTTTAAACCATTAGTCACTGTGATTCAGTGTACAGTATCTCAATTTCATCTGATAAACTGCCTCAATCGCCAAAAGAGGCAGAAACACACAAAGGGCCAGAGCACTTAGTTGTACTATTAAAAACGAAAAAAACTGCCCTCAGCTCTAACTGTGACCTTCTTACATAATGCCATGTTTGCACACCGTAATGTTTTTATGCGTGTAATAACAATGTACCTGCAGTGTTTGTACATATGTCTGCAGAAAGAAACGGATAGATGACTGCTCACCACATGTATAATGAATCATAAAGTTACGAAATTGCTGTCTGGTGACAACGATCAGTGAGCGGCAGCAGACGTTGGTGGATGTCCTTTTGCGGGGTCTGTCTCCAAACATCTGGAGAGATACCGGTTACCTCCGCCAAGTTCTCCTCCTCCTCCAAAACCATCCAGTGTCTTCTCCTCCAGCAGGCAGGTTTCTGAAGCCTGTCTGAATGTACGCCTGATGAACAGGAGAAAAGAAGGCAGGGCATAATTGCATGTCTTCGGTTAGACGGGGGCCTGCTTGTGTAAATGTTATTGTTCTGCACACATTCCGCTGGCTCCCAACACCGACTCCAAAGTCCTGGCTGTGCCAACGTTCCGCACCAAGGTGATGCCACCCGGCTCCACTCTGATTAGTCTAATCGGAAGCTACAAACGTCTTCTTTCGCTCCTCTCCTCCAGGTTAGAGCCCATCCCGCTTCTCCAACACCCTCCAGACACACACACACACACATGCAGACACACACAAGGTGTGACATCATTTCCAGTCATTTCAGTCAGACCAGTCCATCTCCCCTCCAGCTGGAGGAGGGCTCTGAGGGAGCTGGGCCCTGGTGAGGGGCCTCAGAGCTGGGATTAATTTCTGGCGCCTGATGGCGTGCGTTCTCTGGCAGCACCTTGCCAGCCGGCCCAGTGTAGGAGTAGGAGTGTTACTGGAAAGCTGGCTGATGGGATCTGGGTCTGATAATCATTTGAGCCTGGACCTGCCAGCATCTGCACCAGAGCCTACAGGAGATCTGGCCTATTACGAGAGGAGGGAACCGAAGGAAAATGAATCTTCTGGAATCATTCATCATCTTAAGAAAACGAAAACAACATGCTCTTTTTTTTTGTTACACTCCATGCCGGCCATAACCCAATACCGGTTAATACGGTGCATGCGTTTGCAGAATTTTAGTGCGGTTTCCAGGATTCTGAGCATTTAATATTCCAAAGGGGGCTGCTTCCAATTTCAAGTGGAGGGAAGGGCGCATTACAGATTGGAATCCCAGAGGTTTTATGTATGGGATAACAAGCATCATTTTAGAAGTTGTTTCATGTTGAATGTAAACACCTCCAGACACCTCAGCATCATTACCAATGGAGAGGTTTCCAGCCTAGCGTTAACAGCTAATCACAGATAAAACATATTTACAAATCCCACATGGATACAAATCACCTCATGGAACTCATATTACCCTGGCCTAAAAACCAACACACAGTGCACGTGCAGCGTACAATGTAGCTATTGTATCACAAAGGGTGAAGCCGCACAATTCAAGTGAAACGCATTCTTAGCAAATCCTTCCAAATGAGAGCGGCTTTTAATGAAAAACAACCCACCAAAATCTACTCCTCTATGTTCCACAATCTTAGGTTTGCTCCTCTGAGAATGCTTGTATGCGTGTTGTTCTTTTCCATGAACCTCCTCACACTCTGTGCACTGACTCTGGCCTGATCGCAGTCCCCCTGTTTAATATGGTTCTGTTTAAATGGGGGGAAAGCATTATGAGTCACACCACAGATACATCAGAACCAGGCTTGGCCAAGCTTCTCGTTGTCTCCTGCAGCAGATACGACACCAGGGCCAGGAGCGAGCCGGGATGGTCATCAATTCCTACTGGAACTCACACACACACTTGCACACACACACACACACACACACACTTTCACACTCGATCTTTGTCTCTCACTCTATCTCTCTATCTCTATCTATCTCTCACACACACACACACACACACACACACACACACACACACACACACACACACACACACACACACACACACACACACTCGACCAGGGAATGTGCAGAACTGAACATTCCGGTGGCTTTGGACTCCGTGGTTGGAGAGGCGATTAGAGAATGTGTAACAATGAATCAATTGGAAGAAACTGAATCCTCGTTTAGGAGACAAGGATGCAGAATGATGAAACCACATTGAGGACAATTACTATGCAGAGACTGCATGAGAAAAACAAAATGAGAGATTCATGGAATCAGAATTAAAGTGTTTTATTAGCCAGATGCCTTGGCGTCCATACAGAGATGTCTGTTGAGATTATGGTAAAGAAAGGTCTGCAACCTCCATGGCCCTCATAACCTCCTCACTCGGATTGGCGGTGCACAAGCCAGGCAACTATAAAGCAAAGTCATTTCCTTATGAAAACATTTGAATAGGAAGACCCTTGAGTTGAACTCAGATCTCCACTCCAACCTCTGAAAAACCTTGGAAAGGCACATGGACATGAGGTTATGTTATAAAGCAGACATCTATTTATTGTGGCCCATGTGGCCTATTCAAAACAAAACACATCCATGTTCCTCGATTCTTCCTCGTAGTTCTCTGTGCCTGGCTACAGACCACAGCACAACTGGCTTTGTTCCATTTGCAGATCTCCTTCCCCCCCAGCCAGACCCCTCAGAGGGTCCCCACCAAGCTGTTGTCCCTGACGCGGCTCCGCCGTGTCCTCTCGGTAAACACAAGAGGGGGAAGTTGAAAGCTGTTCCACTTGCCTGGCCACGCCTCATTACCCAGCCTGCCTCTCTGCGTACCCTCGGGCAGATTCTGGGCTCCTGTGGTTGGGCCAGTCAAGGTGACCCTACATGCCCCAGGACAACAGCCTGCCGTGGTACTGTACAGAACATGAGCTACCGTATGCTACTCTGGGCCCAGGGAAGTGGAGAGCGCTACGTTCTTCTTTGTGGGTGTGCTAGTTTGAATGTTTCTGTACTGTACTGTATGTGTGAACTATATCTCCTTTTTCAGCACACAGCTACACCAACATCACACTATGATGAAGGTTATTTCTAGAACTGACAGCGAACTGAGAGATAAGCTGTCACAACAATGTCAATAACATATATTTTTAGGAATAGTTATTGTAAAACAGTGATTGTTGTGAATAAGAGTGGAAGGTCTTCAGCATCAGAACGTCTAACAGACAGAAGGGGCAGAAGAAGAGAGAGAAACAGAGGGAGAGAGAGGCCAACAGACACACAGGCAGGCAGTTAGTCAGACAGGGAGGTAGACAGGCAGACAAGCAGTCAGGAGGGGAGGCATGCATACAGACAGACAGCCCTTCAGAAAAGCTGACAGACAGGCAGGCAGACAGGCAGGCAGATCACAGGCCACAGCATCTCATCTATTCCTGTCTTAGACGAGCTGCGCTGAGGACAGGGACAGATTGGGAACGACAGAAGTTGACGGAGGAGATATTTATCCCTGACGGATCAGGAGGTGTGTGACGGAGGTGTGGATGGTTGCTGCAGGTCAGTGACGTTGGCGCGCCAAGCAGGCCTGCCCACATGGCACAGGGACTGTGGGACTCAGACAGATGGCACCTGGTGGGTGACAAACAATTAACAAACCAACAAGAATAGCTGGATCGGCGGTATATACCCACAAGCACAGGAGATAGCGAGTGAGAGTGCATCTGTGCTCTGAAACACTTTGTACTCTCTACTTTCCTGTTAGTAGTTCTTGTATTAACAGTTATACTGTACGACCACGTTTCTGACTCAGCACAGTTGTTGTTTGCTGTAGAAAACTATAAATGGCCAACCTCCACACCAACACGGCATCTGCTTCTTGTTCTTCCAATGCAATTAATTCCATGTTGTCTTTGATATTAGTGAAGATTTAGCTATTGCAAGTAGG
Organism: Osmerus mordax; assembly: GCF_038355195.1. NCBI lineage: Eukaryota > Metazoa > Chordata > Actinopteri > Osmeriformes > Osmeridae > Osmerus > Osmerus mordax. The sequence continues at coordinate 6,974,266 of NC_090058.1, read as the reverse complement.
CATCTCTGTTACTCCCCTCTACTGCAAAGATATGTACTGCTTCTCCAGAACAGCATCAATCAGTCAGCGACACTTACCCTGCTGTTAGAAACAAATGGATACAGTCTGTTGGCCCCATTTGAAGGACAGCAACGATGAAAATGACCTAACTACCTCCACATGTCACTCCCATGGGCCGGTCAGGCTCCACGCCCAAATCAAAATGCTTAAAGATGGTGTCAATTTGTCATCACATGGGTTTGCTGCAGGACAGTTATTGAGACCACAATGAGCATGCTCTGACTGCCCGTCTCGGATTTAAGTTCCCCTCAAGGTTTTGATGGATGGATTGAGTGCTTTGTTAAAGAGTTCAGGAATATGTCCTTCTTTCCTGTGGAAGAAATAGAAAGAGAGAAGTACAGAGAGAGAGAGAGAGAGAGAGAGAGAGAGAGAGAGAGAGAGAGAGAGAGAGAGAGAGAGAGAGAGAGAGAGAGAGAGAGAAGAGAGAGAAGAGAGAGAAGAGAGATAGAGAAAGAGGAAGAATAAGAGCGAGAGAGAGAGGAAGAAAGAGAGACCTCTGTGTAAGAGAGTGGCTTGTCATCTGGTAGAGTTATAGCGTAGCTGGACTGGCCAGTGCTGGCCTGGCCCAGCTATGGCAGCGTGAACACATCTGGAGTCTAGACTCTGTGGCTCGGTGGGCAGGCTCCTATCTGCTGCGGCACTGCGCCCTGAGACCAGTGCTGTTTATATAGGTGGCACATACCAGCATCTGTTTCAACAGACATCCCCTGCTTCACTCCTACTTTCAGCCTCCACCAAGGGACGCAGGGATCGGAGAGTGGTGGAAGGAGGGATGGACGGAGGTTAGAAGAGGAAGTGGAGGTTGAGGAAATATGGCGAGAGATTGAGGAGGGGAAGAGACTGGTTGAGGTTTGTAAATTGAGGGAATATGGTGGGAGATGGAGGAGGGGAAGAAATGGATTGAGGGGTGGGGGTTGGAGCAGGGGTGGAGGGAAGGCGAACAAGACTGACTTCATCCACCAGACCCCTGGCTCCCTAGACCGTCCACAGGGGTCCCTGGTAACCCCCCCCAAAAGAGCGGCTCCTCATAAATCCTCCAATCCTGGGTTCCACACTGCTGTGTGAGGATATTTAGACTTGGTGGAGGACTAACAGTGTGTCTGAACGTGTCTCTGAATGTATCCGTGCTAGAGGGAGGGCACAGCATTGTAATGAGTTTTCTCATGAATAGTTATGCTTAATCATCCAAATGGCCTCTCAGTTGTGTATACTGTGTGTGTATGTGTTTGTTTGTGTGTGTGCGTGTGTGTGTGTGTGTGTGTGTGTGTGCATTAGTTCTACAGTGAACACCAATCTAAATTGAAAGTGGCAGCACTTTCATATGGACCAATAAAATGATGTGATCTGGAAGTGCAAAAGCCTCCATCCTGGTGCACTCTAAACTCTCCCACCCCCACAGCCACCCCCGCATCCTCACAAAGACACACACACACACACACACACACACGTGGAGACAACGCACTTACACACACAAACACATAAGACTTATTCATGAGAGGCAGCCGGACGCTAAAATGATAGCTGCAATATTCTGCAGCCAGTTCACATAATGGGCTGTATTAATGAAATGAACACAACACTAAATTTCAGTCAAGGAGTGACATGTAAAGAATGCTGGCACGCAGGCTGTTCACAGTAGGAAAATAAACACTTATAAGACTGTGGGAATAAACACAGAGGACAAGACCAGAGCAGTACATACACACCAGCTCCGATTCCTCTTCATATAAACTGTCCAGTATGTGGGAGGAGAAGTGGACACACACCGTGTACATCCATCCAGGGACACAGTACTGTATACAGTAAGTATCAGTCTATTAGAAAGGAACATTGCCCTCTTTAGGTAATGCACTCTAATCACTCTCACTGCACACGCATTCCTAGCCCACTCACCAAATGGAATTTTCAATAAGGCGTTTGAGCTGCCGGGAGGTCATCAATGGAAATGAAAGGACTACTCGGGCTAAGGTAAGAAAATCCATTTCCACACACAGGACTATTGTGACAGACACACACAGACACATGCTGGTCTCGCTCATCTCTGATATTTACACTTTGTCAAATTGGCACAAGGCCTCTCTGTGGTGTCCTCAGCTCGGCTGAATGAGGATCTGCTAATAGGATGGTGGATATACATTTTCACATCACCTTTCCCTGTCTCCGAGGAGGCCCCGGTCGATAAGAGAGAGAGATTGGGTCGAAAATTGATTTTCTGAAATAATTGCCATTCTTCCTATCCGGGGGATTGGCCTGTCTGTGTGGTTTTATCCTATTACTGCTGCTGGGTTCTCCAATTTACCTGCCCACAGAACTCGAGCAGAGTAGCTGGTGGAGAATATATGTGAGGAATTTATGGAGAAAATGTTTAAATGGCTGGCAATGTAAGCAACAAGCATAAATAAGGGCAAGCAACTACATAAATAGTGTCTTGACCTTTAACAAATACAATATGTAGAATTAGCATAAGCACAGCCAGCAAGCTATTTAGCATCAGCACACAACCTGCATGCTAGTTAGCGTTAGCAAACAGCCTGTTGGTGACTAGGGCTGATTAGCCACCAAGTCCTCAAAGGACAATGCTGACTCCGGCTGTAATCCCCCAGTCCCAAGACCCTGCTCCTCCTCCTGGACACCCTCTCTCACTCTGCCTCCCCCCTGGTCCTCCCTCTCTGTCCCATTTAGCAAACAACAACAAGAGTCATTTAGCAGAGATAATTGCAGGGAGCGGAGCCAGGGCTGTGTGGTGTGTTGAGCTGTGGCGTGTGCTGTGCTACTCCCCTCGGTCCTGCATACCCCGCTGCCCTCTGAAACCTCTCACCGCTCCGCTGTGTAAAACCCCCATTGTGGTACCGTAAGATAAGGCCGGCCTCCTCCGAAGGCGCCAAGTCTATCTGTTCTATCTCCTCATGGGAACGCCAGCATTCCCTAAGACACCGGCACTAAGAGTCAGCCACAGAGGAGAGACCAGGAGATTTATGTCATGGTAACCCAATCTCTTCCAGAACTCTTCGTTGCTGCTCGCTGGCTATGGGAGAGGAGGAGAGTGATGGAATGGAGAAAGGGAGGGAGGATGGAAGTGAGGATGAATGACAGACAGAGGACAAGAGAAGGAGAACTAGTAAGTTATCAAGGGAGAGAGGGAATCATAGAGCAAAGGAATTAGTAAAACAAAAAGAGGGGAAGGGAGAACAGTTAGTAAGGAGAGAAGGAAGGTTTTTTTTTTGCAGAGATAATGTTCCCATATGTGTGGCCCTCAGAATTTAGACTGGGGCTGGAATTGTTGCTCCCACCATACACACACACACACAGACACACACGCACATACAGACACACACACTCACACACAGACACACACACAGAGAGAAGAAAATGTTCTTGCTGCATTTTTTTGTTTTTAAATGTTTATTAGTGTTCAATGGACGCAATTATACTCAGATCTGGAGTAGAGAGATAAATGAAATAATAATATACCACATACATATGTGTGTATATGCCATAGAAAACATTGTGTTTGAACCGGTCTCTGTAAATACATTATTGTTTGTACAGTCAACAATGTAATATAGCTCTCTATAATGTATGAAACACACAATAGGACACAGCCTTGGAATGATATGTTTAATATTTCATTCCTCAGAGACACACCTGGGAACGAAACATATGACTGAATCAAAACTTAATGTGGATAATGCAATACAGTGTAATCCCTGAGAAACTGAGATGTGAACTCACTGCAGAGTAGATTTGCTTAAATTGGAACACGGAAAGGCCTAGTAACAACTTGAATTATATATGTGTCATTGATCATCTTACGGTTTTAGATTGTACTGGAACTGATATACTTGCAGTATGAACTTCTCATTGAGAATTAAAATCACAACAGAGCTATGTGTCTGCAAAGTTTTAGAAGAGAGAAGAATAGAGAGAGAGAAAGAGAGAGAGCGAGAGAGACCATATTCCCACTCCTGTCTAAGGCTGTTGTCAAATGGGTAATGCTTCGGGCATTTGATATTTTTCTTGCCACGTGTGTTTGCATGGATACATCAAAATACCTGAGGTATTGGGAATTTCTGACTCTATCATTCTAACTTACACAACCCCATTTTGTACCATCAGACATTTGATTGGTTATAAACACCAACCACTCGCAATTATGCAAGTGCAATTATGCAATTATTCCACACACATAGTGGAGCAGGTCTCACCAACTTTCAGATTAATTGCATGAGCAAGGTACCACATGTTTTTAATTTAGCGAATGTTTGACAATAGCGTTAGACTATAAAGCAATGCCTTAGCGGGTGTCCTGGAGCCTTTGCAGTTCCTTGTCTGCTGCCAGAGAAAGATAGAAAGATAGAGAAAGAGAAAGGAAAGAGAAGAGAGAGTAGATAGGCAGTTAGTTGAGTTTCCTCCTCCTCCAGTAGCTTCCGAACCCAAAAGTGTACGTGTTTTGCTGATCATTCACGTCTTTGTGTGCATGTCTTCCTTAGGAACTGTGCGCGCATACGTGTGTGTGTGTCGAGAGCGAGGATACACCCCCCCCCCCCGTACTGATGGAACAGGGAGGTGTCTGTGCATGCACCTCGTCAGGCTCTGTTTGTCAGGGCACACACAGTGCTAGGCTCCCTGTGGAGGGAGGGGGTGGGAGAGGTGGAGGGAGAGGCACAGCGGGCCAAGTCTCTCTGCAACACCTCACCCGCCGAGCCTCTGCCTCCCCTCTACCCCCCCACTAACTCTGGAACAGGCCCAGAGACAAGCTGATAATGAGGACCTAGGCAGGCGAACAGAAGACATGCCCTGGGAGGTAGGCCCCGGCTCTAACCTCCCAACACACACACACACACACGTACAACTACACACACAGACATGCAAAGACTTACACACACAGACTTGTACACACACCTACACGTTCACACACACCTACACACACACATCCACACTAGCACCATCACAGATGGGTGCAGGCAGGAATGGGTGTTTCTGTTACCTTAGGCCCTTCATCTCAGAACATATTGTCAGAATATAAACAGAAAGTACAAGTATGACAGGTTGATAATTTAAATAATAATAATAAAATGACAAATTGTCCTGAATTCTGGATCAATCCTGCCAGCATCATCAGCATCAGTGCATCTGGCATGGTGAGGTGTGTGTGTGGTATTATTCATAAGCAGAATAAATCATTTTACTTCAGTAGATATCAAATATTTTAAAAGATTTTTAAAAAGTTTGGAAAGGTTCAAACATAATAATTAAAAAAAGTGAAAAAAGTTGGGAAAAAGCTAGAAACTTATTTGTGTCATGTTGTGTGTGAAATTTTGAAAAAAGGTTTTTAAAGGTTGAAAAAATATTTTGGTAAAAAAGTTACGTTCTTTTGACTAAAACACTAAAACAGGTCGTAGTAATGATTACTTTTTACTTAAGTATATGTCAGAGCCATACTTCTTTACTTCTACTTGAGTGAAAGATATGTGTACTTTTGCCATCTCTGGTCATGGAGGGACTCATGTCTCACTATAGCTGCATTCAAAACAGACAGCTCTTCTGTTCACCTCCAACTGCCCTCCCTCTCCGACTCATGCATGCATATTTGATCAAACTACCATGAGGGTTTGATAGTATCGCTGGGTGCCCGTCACGGGCGGGTTGTAGGGCGGGTATGTAGAAATAGCAGTGAAGGGACCCTAACTGGCACTGTCAGACTCCAGAAGAAACAGGAGGAACAAAAACAGCCCAGAGCTGCAGATGTTGATGCCGGAAGCCTGGGGCCAGTGTTGGGGGGTGAAGGGGGGGCAAGGGAGGGAGGGGTGTGTGTGTGTGTGAGGGGGGGAGGGAGCGTAGTGTGTTTATGGGGCAGGGGGGTGGAGGTGTGTGTATGTGAGGGGGTGATGATGATGATGATAGTGGTGGAGGAGGTGATGGCCTTGCCTGGCCCTCTGGCTACTCGGCTCCCAGCTGGGAGGAAGACTAAGTGCATTCATCCTGGCTCTCAGGGGCCCCAGGCTCCTGCAGGTATCCAGCTCAGGGATGAAAGGTTGCTCCGCAGATGTCACCTGCTGGGGTTCAGCCGCCCAGCCAGCAAATGTCATGTTTGGCAGCTGGCGCGGCCATGCTTCCCCTCCAGTCGTTGGCAGCGGTGCTGTGTGAGATGCACTGGGGCCACCCTAATGGGACCACATTAAAGCCAGTTGCTGGCTTCTGTCTGTCATAGAACATTAACCTTGTACTGTTTCCTGCTCCTCCTGGGCAGCTGGTCCCTGCACACACACACAGGCACGTGCACACGCACATGCAAATACGTACACAAGTGTACATGTGTCTGTGTCTGTGTGTGTAGAGTACGAGCATACAGGTATACACGCACACGCACAAGTCCTTAGACCTAACCTTGACTGTATGCTAATGTTTATAGGTTTGTTAAAGGTAACTTTTTTTGTCTTTATTTAGGAATTTATGCTTATGTTTTTACCTCACCGAATGCTTTGGAGTTGAAGATTTACTGTGCTGTTTACTGTATAGTATTTTGAGTATCCCAATGTGCAGGCAGATTAATTCTGGGCCTATAAACTATATATATTTTTTCAATAATAACACTGCATCATTCACAAATACCATATTCTTCATATGGTTCTCACTCAATGAACAAATCCCCAAATTGCTCCCTTGTGCAGTAGAAATGGATAAGAATGTATGGCAGATGCCTCCCAGGGTTGGTTGTGTCTTCCCAGCTAAGCTCCAGCCCCAGAGTGACAGAGCTCCATATATCTCTGTCAGTATGAAGAATGGATCTCCTGTCCAATGCTGTCACCGCCCAGCAGCATGCGGGCTGCAGCAGACCTAGGAACAGTGCAGCCAGGAGAGGTGTGTGGTTGGACATCTGACTGACAGGGCAGGATTCATCTCAGCCTGTCATCCGGCGAATAGATTATCTGTCTCTGCATCTTTTACTCTCTCTCTCTTTCTTTCTTTCTTTCTTTCTTTCTTTCTCTTTCTTTTAGCATCTCTTTTCTTGCTACTTTCTGCTTTGATTGTTTTGCCTCTCTCTCTTTTTGTTTCTCTCCCTTTCTTTCTGTCTGTCTGTCTGTCTGTCTGTCTGTCTGTCTGTCTGTCTGTCTGTCTCTCTCTCTCTCTCTCTCTCTCTCTCTCTCTCTCTCTCTCTCTCTCTCTCTCTCCCTCCCTCCCTCCCTCCCTCCCTCCCTCCCTCCCTCCCTCCCTCCCTCTCTCTCTCTCTCTCTCTCTCTCTCTCTCTCTCTCTCTCTCCTCCTGGCTCCCTGTGGTGCGGGGTGTGTGGAGGCCAGAGGTGAGGTCTCTGACCAGACGTGTTTCGCTCGATTCCTGCTGCGCTGATGTCACACAGCTGAGTTGCTTCTGTCTCTGACGCACACACACATTCACACACACATGCACACACTCACTGGGATTTCTCAAAACACTCTGTTTAGCCTATCTTCTCAAACAAGCTAACACCAAAGCGGTTATTGATATTAGATGGTGAAACTGATACCGATGTAGGGTTCACAGCAAAGCAGAAAGCACAACAATCACCATCACTAAAATAAGTGTCAAATTCAATCATATTGGACTAATCGCAGGACGAAAGTCTAGAAAACATCACATTTTATAACCCTCAACAGCCATTTCCCTGCACGTTTTCTGTGTTCTGGAATACAAAGAGGCTGTGTATTCCTTTTACCCATTCAATGATTCCATTGGCATGGGTCTGAGTGTTCCAGCAGTTAGCGCTTTGTTAGCGCTCACACAGGGCACGTAACTGACAATCCCATTGTGAGTGCTGAGAGCCTGCGGAGGGGAGGGCATGAGAGAAAGGGCAGCTTCTCACCGGAGCTGAGGCTGAGGTCTGAGGGGACGTCATGACCTGCTCTGTGGAAGAGAGGAGCAGAAAGGGCAGAGTCTTGTCTGGAATCGAATATGAAACACACACGTGTTGAAACAAGGACGGGCCCAACTGTTACTCATCTCACACGCACTTTGAATTGGGGGACATTTCCATCTGTGGAAAAGATCCAAGACGATGATTTCACTTTGGGAAGTAGGAACTGTTTTGTGGCTGAGTACTAAAGGAAAGCTTGTTTTCGAATAGTCGCCATGTGTTAACATCACATCAAAACTACAACCAATCCTAATTACTTTGACCATCAGACACACGTTCACACACACATACACACACACATATACGCACACACACTGTCTGAATGTGAGGCCTGACGTGTTGAGGCACACACCAGGCACACAAATCACACCCGGGGGGATCGGCAACGCAATTAAGATTATGATCAATGACAAGTCAATCATCAGAGCCCCTCTCCCTCCTCCAGCTCAGCAATTACCCTCCAGCTGCTAGGGCCTGGCCTGACCCACTAGAGAAGCCCCCCACCCATTAGCTGCACCCCCCCCCCCCCCCGCCCCTCACACACACACACACACCCACATTCTCCCTCAACTCTGCCTATCTTAGTCTCTCTCTCTCTTCTCCTCCATTCCTTAACCTCCCTCCCTCTCTCCCGTCCGTCCCTCGTCCTCCCCCCCGCCTCTTCCGTGGAGCGTTTAGCTCCGTCACTCATGTCTGACAGCACAGGGAGCTCAACTACTACCCTGGGGGGTCATGTGACTCCATGTTGAGTCACATGACCCCCTCCTGGGGAAACAAATGAGGAACAGGACCTTAGCCTCTCAGTGGAATCCTTAAACGTCAAAATGGCTGCTAAGATTGAAAGGCTATGCAACTCATTAAAGGACCGGGCATTTGAGGTACACTCTGAGCTTCAGACAGGCTACATGATTTCATGCAATTATTATGCTATCCCTGTTGCTAATGGACCAAATCAATGTATTTACTGTTTTTCCTCACAATAGTTATATTTCTCATATATTGTGAAATTACTTTACTTACTTAAAACCAGCTGAGCCGCCCATTCTGTTAGTTGTGTTCAATCAGTTACCAGCTGAACAGTCACTCGGGACTCCGTGGATTCTCAGGTGAATCTGTGTTGCCGTGCAACAGACAAAGCTGAATAGAGAGAATGCTTGTGTGTGCGTGTGTGTGTGTGTTGGTCTGTGGAGATAGGAACCATGTGCTCTGAGGCCTCCATTAGTGATAATAGGGCTGAAGCCCATCTCCCCTGCACTATCTGAGACTGGATAAAGGAGGCAGGTGTGGAGAGGAAATGAATGTGAATCCATCAGCGTTCAATTAGAGCCTCGCACACCCCCCCCCACACACACACACACAGACACACACACAGACACACACACACAGACACACACACACAGGCTCCTTTCTGAACCTTTTCTTTATTCAAATACAACCAACCCCCCCCCCCCCCCCCTTTCTTTCCACACAACAAGCCCGGTGTCTGACTCTTTGTGCAGAAGGCACATAATGCAGGCGGAAGTTTAATTATGAGAGAAATGTGTGATATTTGCAGGTGTGGGTTGTTAGCAGGCTAGTAGCCTCGCCGTGGCGTGGCGTGTGTTCGTCCATTAGGTTGCCAGCGTGTTACCGGGCTAATTCCCCGTGCCCGGAGGCAACAGGAACAGCCGCCCTCCGTTGTCGGAGGGAAGAAAGGCAGTTTAACCTAATTTGATTCTAATGACCGAACCAGGAAATTCACCTGCCTCACACAGCTCTCCATCTCCACCGGGGGCTGGAGCGGATCCGACCTGTCCACCAGAAGCCTGGACGATACAAAGGATAACATCCTGCTTGACCATGTCTGTTTCAGATGCCCCTCAAAACTGCAATGAATATTTACAACTCTCAGGCTTCTCCTCTGGTCTGTTTGCACACTAGTCACTTGTTACTGTGACTGATAATGAGGTAAATATTTTGAATATTTTGTCGACATTAAATATTTGAAATGCTAATAGGTCATTAGATAAGAATTTCGAGGAGCCGTGGCATTGAGAAAGTCAGAATGAATGTTATCTGCCAAGAACAAAAACACTATTGTATTGCATGTGTGTAAAACACAAGGCTAGAAATGTGCAATAGTATGCCAGGCATGTCAGATATTAAACAAGAGTTAATAAGCATATCAGTATCTCTTAGTTGGTGGAGCAAGATATGCAGTTTCCTCTTATTACTTCCAGCACTTAGGTGCATAGGAGGCCTTGCCAAGTCTGGTGTCAGCCTAAGTGGTCTGCCACAGAGAATTTGTACTGTTTGTAAATTCTCCTCTGATATCTAATTAGCAAAAATGACATAAACCCCTGCTTTCAATAAAGCCCCAGAAGTGAGCTGGCTGATGGAGGTGAATGGGAGTGCAGAGTTACACGATGCAGTCAAGCTGACTGAACCCATATCAATAAAAACACACCCGCCTAGTCTGGCCTGGCCCAGCTTGGCCCGGCCCGGTCTCTTTTCTGAAGTCATCTCTACTGCATTAGGTTACATGACGTAGACCTGCATTAACCAAGAAAAGGCTCAAGACGCACTTGTTCCAGGAGTACAACGGCACTTAGGAATGCTTGGCTGGACCTGATGTTAGTTTCCTCCAGGATCACAATGACTCTTATTGAGAGACTTGTTGCTCGTCGGTTAGTTGTAGCGATTTTTAGATTCTTGTAGTCGCTGTGAACTATTTTACTGTTGATTGTTTTTCTACAGGTACACTCTTGCACTTTTTGAGTTTCATGTTGTTTAATTGTAACTTGTTTAACTGCATGCTCTTATGGTTCTTCCCTTAGGCACTTATTTGGTTTTTCACAATGTATGCTTCATGTTTTGGCTGCTCGCAATGTTTGGGGCTATCTCGTTGTTATGATCAGTGACCTATGCACTTTTGTAAAGCTCTCTGTTGGAAGTCACTTTGGATAAAAGCGTCTGCTAAATGCATAAATGTAAATGTAACCAACATCCAGAGTCGAACAGCTTCCAACCTCATACAGTGGTTCATCCACGTCCTTGGTGCTTTGATGCAGTATGTCTTTGGAACCATTAGTTACATTTACATTTAGTCATTTAGCAGACGCTCTTATCCAGAGCGACTTACAGTAAGTACAGGGACATTCCCCCGAGGCAAGTAGGGTGAAGTGACTAGCCCAACTCCCTCACCGCTCAGCCATCTGACTCCCTCCCACTAGTTAACAGAGAAGTGACTCAATTAATGCATAGAGTGTGGGTAGAGTAGAGTACAGTACAGTAAAAAAGTGCAAAATAGAAGAGTACAGTTACAGTAGAGTAGTAATTTATTGCCGTTAAATTGCACTGTTCCTGCCACGTTAAAAGCACAATGCAAAACACACCGCAATAACTGGATCCAAAATAAACTCTGTGACTGTAAGTTGAATCATGGTAAATCTATGGTTATTTATTTACATGGTCACTGAGCTCCAGGACGTCTGATTCATGTGTGCCTTCTCTCTGAGCCTGGAGCCTGGTAATGACTGTCCCAGGGGCTCTTTCCTATGCCGAGCGAGGCCAGTGGCATTCAGTCAAGCCGTACAGGAAAGGAAAGGAGAGACCAACATCCTCTCCTCGGTTTTAAGGTCATTCCTTCTTTCCTCCGCTTCTCCTTTCTCCTGTTTAGAAAGCCCCCTCCTTTCTTCGGCCCCTCCACTCCTCCTGCTCGTATGTCAGGCCTTATCAGCTGGCTGGTCCCCACCAGTGGTGTGAATGGCAGCCCTTTGCTCTGTAAGCCCCCCTAACAAGGCGCCTGATTGTTCTGTTAACGTGTCACTTCCTGTGCTGTGGCGTGCTCCGGCAGGGAGCAGAGTGGCGGCTGGCCGGAGTACTGGATCAGAGAGACGGAGAGGGAGAGAGAGAGAGAGAGAGAGAGAGAGAGAGAGAGAGAGAGAGAGAGAGAGAGAGAGAGAGAGAGAGAGAGAGAGAGAGAGAGAGAGAGAGAGAGAGAGAGAGAGAGTAGAGCCTCAATGGACAGGGGAGGAGGGAGAGTGGAGGGGGGTGGGGAACCCGACACCAGTACTCCCAGACTGCCTGGTCTACTGGTCTAACGACACACACTGACTCCAGATGATCCACTGACATAACAATTAATGTTATTATGATGGAGAATCTAAGAGACATCCCTATTCTTTCAGTCATAATTTATCTTGAGAACGACTTGGTACAGCATATTCACACTACATTTAATGCCTCGTTTTCCTTTGAGGAATGCACAGCAGCTAAATGTTACATAAAGTCAATTTGAGATATCAACAGTTTCCACCCTGTATGGCTGAGGCTTACTCCCCTCAACAGCCAGATTTGCGTCCTGTGTGCCACTTTGATCTCAGGGTATTAAAGTCTACGGTCCCCCTGGAGACCAGGGGAGGAGAACGGAGGCTTATGGTTTATACCCAGGCCTGCTCACACAGAAGATTGGGGAAGGACAGAGGAAGACAGAAAGCAGGAGGAAAAAGGAAGAAAGAGAGAGAGAGAGAGAGAGAGAGAGGGAGAGAGAGAGAGAGAGAGAGAGAGAGAGAGAGAGAGAGAGAGAGAGAGAGAGAGAGAGAGAGGGAGGGAAAACCTATTTGGCATCCAGGCTGCTCGTCTGTGTAGCGGGTCAACTCCTTGGCGGAGAAAGTGCTGCGTTGTCATGGCAATGTGCCGCCCCCCTCCCCCTGCCCCCTTCCCTCTTTCTCTCCCAGAGTCCCAGGGTTATGGCCACCGCCATCAGCGGTGTGAGTGTTGCTCAAGAAGCACCAGAGTTCAGGCCTCCGCCGCTGTAATCAGGACCGCCAAAACCGGGGCGGAGGATGTGTGTCTGTGTGTGTCTGTGTGTGTCTGTGTGTGTGTGTGTTCAGGGGTAGGGTTGTAGCCTCGAGCTAAGTAACAACAGATCAGCAAACAGGCTCGCCATGAGGAGTACAAACAGAAACACAGCCGTCTCTTCTGCATCAACAAACACACACACACACAGACAGACAGATACTGTTGATCCAGGAACACTGCATAAGCACTGAGAAGGTCCTTGTGTTGTAAGCAGCATGCGGTGTGTGCCTCTCTGCCCCCCCACACCCCCACACACACCCTCCCCCACCCTCCCTCTCTAAGAAGACACCAGGCCTAAAGCTGTGTGTGGGATTCAGAGCTGCCCTGATGGACTGAATGACCATCTGATTCACACTCCATCCCTCCAAGATATGTGGCGCATATTTATTTCCAAAAAAATGATAGCATTGAATTAGTCCTGTTTTAAACTTTGTTAGAAAAACATGTTTGGCTAGTGGTACTCTGCACGCTGGTGGCTTCTGGGAGCCAAGAGCACTTTATTTATGTTTGGATGGAAGCACCCGCCTCGCTCTGGTTGGCACCGCGATGGCGCTGTCGTATTTGGCAGCCCTCACCATCCTTGTCCCCCGAACATACACTCTCCACAGGGTCTGTGCAGTATCTTCCATGTGTCTGTGTGTGTGTGTGCTAGCTTGTGAGTGTGTGTGGATTAGTCGCTCAGCATCCACACTTACAGGAGTGTGGATACTTTTCCTTCACCCTGATATGCACAGCCATGTTTTTCATGGGATGTATTTTTTTTTGTCAGGATGGTCATGGTGAGAACTAACGAGAATGTGAACCGCAATTTGAGAAGTACTAGTTAAAACCACTTTGAATGATTCCAAACTTTTAAATACTTAAGGTCAAGGGATAGACATCTCAGAGCTCCTTAAATAAAAAAATAATAAAAAATACTCCAGGTCTTAAGATAAATACTATGCAAGTGGATAATCTCCCAGTTACAGAACTTACTACTTGAAAACATACTTAAGATGTCACATGCAGAGCATGAGTGAGTCATGTATCAGGGTGTCTCTCTAATCTCCTCCTCTCTCCTCTCTCCTCCTTCCCTCTCTTTTTGCTCCTCCTCTCCTCATTCCTCCTCACCTCTTCTTTGGTCCAATCCCTGCCCCTTTTCCTCCTCTCTTCTGTTCACCATCTTCCTTCTTTCTCCCGCCTGCACCCATCTTTTCTTTTCTTCTTGGCATTTCTTCTCTTCTCCCCATCTCTTTCTCTCTCGTCATCGCGCCACCTCTATCATTCTCCACCTGTATCCCCTCCTCCGTCCTTCCTTTCTCTCATTGCCTCTTCCCCTAATCCCCCTTCTTTCCTCTGTATGCCTCCTCTACTCCTCTCTCCATCCCTCTCTCCATATCTCTCCTCTTTGTTTCAGGACAGAAACTCCCCTCCAGAACTCACAGTTCTGGGGTCGCCTCACATCTGCTGTCGGAGCAAGGTAAAGTAAGCAAACATCTCCAGGTCCACTAACAGGAACGATCAGCTTCGCTATTTTCTTCCATCTGCCCCCGTGTTTTTCTTTTCACCTCAAGAAACCGGCTGACCCTCCTCTGGATATAAATATATCATTTCTTTCACATATATTTATAAAGCAGAGTCTGTGTGAGTGGCCTTAAAAGGAAGTGAGGCCTAGTGTGCTGTTGTTCCCGGGGAGTCTGCAGAGACTCAAGCCCAGGATCCAGAGCCTGGGATTCTTCAGCTTGGAGAAGCCGGATGGTAAAGGGAAGGAGGAAGGGAGAGGAAAGCTGGAGGGACTGGAGAGGAAAGAAAGGCTGGATTGGACAAACGGGTTGGGCCGGCGACCAGAAGTCAGTCGAGTGGAGGGATGGAGAAAGGAGGGGTGAGAGAGAGAGAAGCTGGGTGGAGGGATGGCGAGAGGGTGGCTTGGTAGATGTGTGGCCGCCTTGACCAGATAAGGACTGATAGGGGGACTAATTTGGTCATGAGCAGCACGGCAGGATGACTAGGGGCTGAGAATAACATGGCAGACAGGAGGCCAGCCTGCCAGTCTGGGGCTGCAGCTTCTGATGGGGCAGTCTGCCAGTGTGTGTGTGTGTGTGTGTGTGTGTGTGTGGGTGTGTGTGTGTGTGAGTTTCTGTTGTTCCATCGGCGAGTCAGTCTGTACGTCCATCCATCGGTCTGTATCCTTTCAGCCTCAGATGGCGTGAAGTTTCTTCAGCAGGTCAGCGACTCCTATGGAGAAGGCCATACCACTGCCCCCCCCCCCCCCCCACACACACACACACACACACTCCTACCCTTCCCGTAGCCCCACACTCCTGCCACCTCTGTCCCCCATCTCCACTGATAAACATGACAGAGACAGACAATGTTCAAAACGTCGACTGAGTGTGCTTCTCATGTGGCTCTGTCAGCAGAGAGAGGTGGCGACTGCTACTGAACTGTCCCCTCTGCCCCATCAGGCCCCTCCTCTCTGTGCCCCATCAGGCCCCTCCTCTCTGTGCCCCATCAGGCCCCTCCTCTCTGTGCCCCATCAGGCCCCTCCTCTCTGTGCCCCATCAGGCCCCTCCTCTCTGTGCCCCATCAGGCCCCTCCTCTCTGTGCCCCATCAGGCCCCTCCTCTCTGTGCCCCATCAGGCCCCTCCTCTCTGTGCCCCATCAGGCCCCTCCTCTCTGTGCCCCATCAGGCCCCTCCTCTCTGTGCCCCATCAGGCCCCTCCTCTCTGTGCCCCATCAGGCCTCTCCTCTCTGTGCCCCATCAGGCCTCTCCTCTCTGTGCCCCATCAGGCCCCTCCTCTCTGTGCCCCATCAGGCCTCTCCTCTCTGTGCCCCATCAGGCCCCTCCTCTCTGTGCCCCATCAGGCCTCTCCTCTGCCCCATCAGGCCCCTCCTCTCTGTGGGTCCACAGTTGGCTGACTGGAGATCTTTACGTCTACAGGATGATACAGGACGTATGGTGAATACTTGGCTTTTCCCTCTTTTCTTTATAACGCCTTTCTATGCAGGAGGTGGACATATTCATATTTAGTTTGTTCATAGGATGTCAAACCGGTTCCTGCCCTCCCCCTCTCCCCCTGTCTCTCCCTTGCCTTCCCCGTCACCCTTCTCCTCCTCACCCTTGCCCTCTCCCTTGCCCCTTGTATTTGACTCCCAGGCGGTATGTTCCCTCAAAGGGAGCCTGGTCCAGTTCAATTATCACATGATTATTCTATTACTTTATCCTATAGCTAATCCCCCATGTGTTTAGGGGTAAGTTCTGTTTGACTATTCAGGAAAGGCATGGTGTATGTCAACTACAACAATAACAGACTTACACCACATACATGATCTCAGACGAGCCAGAACAGACCATACCAAACCGGGCCAAACCAGGCTAGATCAGGCCAGGCCAAACTAGACCAGACCAGGACCAGTTCGGCATGTATACACTCGGTCTGTTTGGGGCCAGCGGCCCAGCTTGGCTCCCAGATTGAGAACAGCAGATCTGTGGTCAGAGGAGGCTGGGAATTGTCTGTGTCACACGT